>NC_136802.1:8288765-8329055 GCF_951216825.1 Electrona antarctica | reverse complement strand
CTATTTTGAAAAACATTATAAAATAGTTCAACCGACGTGTCGATGCATTGTGAGCTTGTATAGGGCCACTGTATTTTTGCCGAATGTTCGCCTATTTTTATTTATTTTTTGCTGAATGTCCGACCGTCTGTTATGACATGCCCAGAATAGGCACGTTGCGGCTCATGGTTAAAACACTGTACCTCTGTACTTTTTTTGCAAACCGTTAATAAACTAAGTATTCAATCAATCAATCAATCAAAAAGCATTCTATATTTCCAATACAATCTCAATGTTTTGCCAATAATGTTTTGGCCGTTTGGGCACTTGCACTGGTAAGTAGGGAAAGCCAGTCTGAAAAGGTGGGTTTTGAGTGTGCTTTTGAACATGTCAAAGGTGGGGGCAGCTGTGATGTGGGCTGGGAGTGAGTTCCACAATGAGGGGGCGGCCACTGTGAAGGCCCTGTCACCCCAGGTTCTCTGTGTACTCTTCTCATTCATTCAGTAGTGAAAACAGACACTTGGAAAAAGAGTATATTTATTGATTGATTGAATACTTTATTAACAGTCTTTTTAGAGCCTATAGGCTTGTTTCCATTGTGGTCCTCTGTATAATATCGGAATCGGTCAGAAGAATCTGTATCGGCAGATGTGACCCTGCAAATAATCGGATATCGGCCATAATTATATAATCGTGCACCCCCCCTACTCACGGCCCACTAGTGGGCCCCGGGGCCTCAGTTTGGGAGTCGCTGCTCTATCTATTCTATCCCTCCCTCTCTCTCTCATCCCTCCCTCTCTCATCCCTCTCTCCCTCCCTCCCTCTCTCATCCCTCCCTCCCTCTCCCTCTGAATCGTGCTGCTCTTCAAGTGAGCGTGGGACTGCGATATCTTTTTATGATAAATGATGGGGAGAGAGACGAGAGGAGGGAGAGAGAAAAAAAGCCAAACGAGAATGCAAATGTGTGACGCCGACGCATCGCAAGATAAATCAGAGCTTTGCGGCGGACCACCGTTCACTGCTATATACTGAAGCCTCATCTCCTCAAAGCAGGCCATCTATCAGCACGCAAACACGCACGCACACACACACACACAGGTTTGTATTACTATTCTTGTGAGGAACATCAACATTTTAGGACGGCAATTTTAAGAATGCCATATATAGATTTTTGTTTCAGTAATTTACCATAAGAATAAAGCCCAACAATAGCAGATCTACACACTCACAGTGCATGCCAGTGCACGCCAGTTTTCTGAATTTTATTTTTTCTATATCAGTGGTTCTCAAACTATTTCATGTCAAGGACCCCCAGAATAATCTGTATGTGGCCGCCGACCCCCATCTGAAAATATGTTGTTCCAGGGACCCCCCCCCCCCCCCCCCCCCCCCCAGAAGCAAAGATTAAAAACGTTCGCTCTGAAAAAAAAATATATTGAAAGATTTGCACCACATTTTCAAGATTTCTCAAAAATAGCAGATCTACAAGCTCTGCTATTTTTCAATAGCTAAAGTATAACATATTGCTTAAAACACCAGATCAAGATCTTTTATTTATCCATAAACCTATTTATCATATTCTGCTATACTGGATGTTTGGTCCTCACTAGTATAGAAAGAAAGACGCACGCACGCGCACGTGCACACACACTGATAACTCCATGCGCATGCACGCAGAACACACCCACATACTGTACACCCACAACCGAGCTGTGTGCACAGATGTACACACAACCAAACTAAATGCATATACACTATGTGTGCAAACGTGCACGTGCACAAGCACGTGCACGAGTGGATACTGTAAAATCCCTCAGTGTAAACTTAACTGAAATTTAACCCATTAGAACCGTGAAAGCATCAGTGACATTTTAACCACTTTAACCATGATTCCATACTGTGGCTAATAGCAGATATACATGCTTGTAGATCTATTTTTTGAAAAATCATAAATTAAAAACATTTAATTTAAATTTGAACTCAAATATTTGCTTCCTGGGGTCCCTGGAACAAAATATTTTGAGGTCGGGGTCCGTGGTCAAATAGGTACATAATTCATCTAATTTAGGTGGTCCCTTGATACATATGGAAAGGTTTGAGCACCACTGATATACTGTAGCAACATAAGGTTTTCTGAAAACTGCATTTGTAGAATCGGCATCAGATCTCAATGGATTAATGCAGGATTTTACAAGCATAAATACAAGCACATACAGTATGAGCGCGCGCACACACACACACACACACACACACACACACACACACACAGAGCGCTGCATTGTGGTATATACAGAATAATAACAGCAACTTCTGGCGGCAGATTAATGGGTGTGCGTGTGTCCGTGCACAGCAGAGCTTTGCCAACACCGAGTTCTAAATAGCAGACAATAATGTGAGCGCTGGTGAATGAGGCTGTGTACTGTACTGTACTGTACTGTACGCCGACAAAAACTACTTTGTGTTGACAACAGACAGAGTGCCACAGGAAGCACCACCGCGTCATCATCCCATGCACCACTACTTGGTTGCATGGGAGTGTAAAATTCGTCATTACGACGGCATCAAGGCCCGCCAAAATACATTTTAGTCAACTGTAGATTTAGTCGACTAAAATATTATGACATTTAGTCGACTAAAACTAGACTAACACTAAAACATTCCAGGTGACTAAAATGTGACTAAAACTAAATGAAAACTATTCAAGATACTATGACTAAAATAAAAAACAAAATGTATAAGTTCTGCTATTTTTGAAAAATCGTAAAAATGCGGCAACAAATCTTTGAATATATATTCTTTCAGAGCGAACGTTTTTAAAATTTCGACGACAGGCCTAAATGGGTTAATAGATAGATAAGGGTCCATTTGGTTACCAACTCTCCATCATTTAGCTGCATGGGGACCACCTGGAACCCCCTCAAGGACCACTGGTTGAAAAACACTGCTATACAGCAAAAGACGACTGTCGTTTTCCACTTCCACAGACCTGCATCCTCTGTCTCTCTACAAAGCCGGCTGCTGCTTGGGAGCCAAGTCTGATTGGCTTGTAGGATACCGCTTACAGCAGGGGTTCTCAACCCCTTGGAGGGTCGCTAAATTATTGTGGGGGTCCCCAAATTATTTTCAAAATATATATATATATATATATATATATATATATATATTTTTGCAACTGAATGGCTGGAAAATGGAAAGGAATAGTTTACATAGTACACGCATACACCTTCCCTAATGTATATCTGGTTTCAGTATTTATTCATGGTGTATTGTCTCTATTATTAAGGTTATTGTAGCAGTCAATTTATATTGGGGGTCGGGAGGGGGCGGGGCGGGGGTCCCGAGACATTACCAAAGCATTTCAGGGGGTCCCCGGCCAAAAACGTTGAGAACCCCTGGCTTACAGTACACAATACAATCTAAAAATAAATATTGTTTTGTTTTTTTGTTTTTTGTTTTTACAGTTGCTTAGTTACACACAAAGAACTAAGCATAACTAAAAATAACGCACAACACAGTATAATAATGAAACCCTGACACTCCAGGAGCAGAACCTCAGTCTGCAACAAAACTATATAAAGCACATTCTCAGCCTCACAACGTTTGCAAAGATTTCCTAATTTTCTTTTCACATCTTATGTTTACCTGTGGTACGTACTGTACTGTACTGGACTGGACTGGACTGGACTGGACTGGACTGGACTGGACTGTACTGTACTGTACTGTACTGTACTGTACTGTACGTGTGGATTGATCTACCACTTTTGGACCCTCTGTTTAACCTCATTGTACATACTGTTTTGTGTGTGTGTGTATATATATATATATATATATATATATATATATATATATATATACACAGTATTAGCTACTGTAGCTATTCATACACGTATATGACTACGTAGATATATTTGATTTGCTGTTCTCTTTGGCCTTTTGTCTTCGCTGTTTGATTTTTCTCCTTGCTCCCCCATCCTAAACCCCGCCGCCTTTTCTTCTGAAAACAACAAAAATGATGGAGAATGGAGTCCTCCACCTCCATGTGCCCGATTCTTAAAAAAAAATGGCTTCTAAATCCAGTTTTCCTAAAAAACTATGTTTCTATGTCAGTGGTGCTCAACCTTTTTCATGTCAAGAACCCACAGAATTATCTGTATTTGGCCACGGACCCCCATCTGAAAATATGTTGTTCCAGGGACCCCCCCCAGAAGCAAAGATTTGAGTTAAAAACATTCACTCTGAAAGAATATTCAAAGATTTGCGCCACATTCTCATGATTTTCCAAAAAATAGCAGATCTGCTATTTTTCAACAGCTAAAGTATAGCAGATCCGCTATTTTTCAACAGCTAAAGTATAACATAATGTTTAAAACACCAAAAGGGGTTCCCGCCAAGAATGGGTTAATTCTTCCATTTTTAGATAGACAACAAACACGACAATTTTCACAGCACAGGACCAGATGTAGGCAGAGCACAGATGAGATGCATTGTCATGTGGGGACAGTTGTTATGATACTGTATGAAAGCAGTTTCAACAGCAAGCGCAATTTTCAGTCCCATACCACCTCCCACGGTAGTTTCCCTCCCTTAACCCCATTATGTAAGGTTTCTTTTTCTTTCCCTGTGTGGCGGTGGAAGGTTTACGATCTCCAGCCCTCTCAAAACACACACAGCATCTTTTCGCTATAGCTTTGCTTTTGAGTTGATTGATTGGTATAGGAACTGAGAGTTGAGATTGAGAATATGGTAAATTCCCATTACAACCAATAGTCAGCCCTGAAACATGACGAGCAGACAATGGGCTCCATTTTCGTCACCGCTAAACCCCTTATCCCTAAACTTCTTTGCCTTTTTTACTATTTTGCAAAACATTTTTGAATAGTTAAAATGGCCAGTCTATAGTTCACAACATGTCAATGTAGATTGGCTAGTTGAACTATTCAAAAATGTTTTTCAAAATAGTAAAAAAAAAAAAAAAAGGCAAAATGAAAATGGAGCCCTATATGTCTACTCTACAGTGGAGTAGATTACCCCTTCATCGCTGCAACATGGATCGCGACGGCTCCCGATGTCGCCGACCGACCGAACATGCTCGGTTCTTCATCAACGGGTTCCGACGCGTCGGGAAGCCGATATCGACGGCAAGCGGACGCTTTCAAACTGGCCGACAGCCGACCATCTGGAGCTGCCTTTAGGATGACGCTTATTCAAGCCCTGAAGGAGGAGGCCTGCGACCAGTGTTGCCAGATTTTGCGAAAGAAATAAGCAACCAGGGTCTATACTACGAAAACAAACCCAAAGTACCAAAAGTAAAAGTACTCATTATGCAGAATATCCCATTTTCAAATGCATAGGAATCATTTGAAAATAGCAGATCTACAAGTGAGCTTAAAAAAATGAAATAAAAAATATGGCCTGCCCAACATCTTTTTGCTTATTTTACTGTCCAATGACAAGTTATTATGGAACATATTGCTCCATTAGCATAAGGGCTGATTCATACTCCTATTTTAGAGCCGAATAAAAGTGGGTTCGGCTCTGTAGAGCCTACAATATGACGTCATTTGAGGTTCGGGGGGGCGGGTACCGTCCTAAAGTCGGCTCTTCGGTGCTACTGAAAATTTCTGACGAGCCGAAATCATTTCGGCACTACAGCGCCGAAACAGCTGTAAAATAGGAGTATGAATCGGCCCTAAGTCAGACATCAAACGTACTACATTTCTGCATGTTGTGAAATGGGAACGAGGGACCCCCACAAAAAGACCGGCCCCAAAAGTCGGCGCACACTCATCAGGTGCCCTTTTCTAGGGGTTAATTGGGCACCCCATTCCACCTCAGTGTCTCTGTAACAATTCATTCATTTGACGAGATATGGTGACATGTGGAGTGAGGAAACCCAGCACCTTGTCACCCTCCCAGTTATACGGATTATTTCTAAGCTGTCAGCAGTGATTAAATTTATCACTGGCCCCACTGGAAAATAGACACCACATCAGCAAGTTCACCTCATTCACTCCATACCAAGTATGGTGTGAATGTAAGTATCATTTACACTTGATGCGGCTTATTAATAGATCTATGTTTATTATGGCTACTTGGATACTTGGATGCAATGTGAGGGGGTGTGGGTGGTGAAGGGTACTTAGAGTACCAATTAAAGTAAATTAATACGTACTAATATTTTCCAAATATTACTGTCAAGCTTTTTCATTAACAGCGTTGCAACGTGTCACATTGTAGATCAGTTTTTTTTCCGAATGGCCAAAGTGTTAAGTGGTTACTCTAGGTTTGTGTATTATACAATCTGCAAAGTAACAAGTGACTAAAGCACTTTATTTTATAGTATAGCTACTGAAGTAAATGGTACTTAAGTTACTGCTTTACAACACTTTCATAGGCTTAGCATGTGAGTGTTCTTCAGTACTGTAGTACCACCTGGTATGGATGTTTGTCTGCAGCCCTAAAGTCACAACTGCTGCAACAACTGAACATTTGTTCAAAGATTGTTGGTCAACCACTTCAGAAACTTTATACATCCACGTATGATAACAGCATCCTAAGGTTAGCAAGGAATATCACCTCTAATACTAAGCATGTGTTGTATGGAGAATATAGGTTGCTGCCTTCAGGAAGGAACAATAAAGTCAGACTAAAGAGGTCCTTTGTCCACCAGTCGACCTTGAGGCTTAATCAGGAGTTGTAGTAGCCACGGGGTAATCTAAGCGGTGGATACTGCTCTTGTCTTCATGTCTTTATGTATGTAAATTGTCTAATTCTTTGTTTTATGTCAAATGTGTGTGTTCTGCATACTTGGCTGCTGGGTCGCAAGACAATTTTCAGTGTGAACTGACAAAGTACTATATCATATCATTAAACAGCCCCACGTGCACTAATTGCTACAGTGCAGAGGGAGGGACATGAGTTGATATTAATGGTCTTAACTCAAAATGTATACATCACACATGAGCTTAGATCTGTATCATAATAAATGTGGCCACAGTAGTGACTTCACGAACACAAGGGTCATTCCTCCTGTGTCCTCTCTAGCAAAGACGTGTGTATTGGAAAAGCTGTCCACATGTACTTTGAAGTTGGACAGCTTCAAAAGTATTAAATTGATCATGAAGTTAAACACAGTAATCGATGTTGGGTGAGATCATCGTACCTCAACCTTTTACAGTTTAAATGTAGTGTAAGTTAAAGCATGCTAAAGTAACAAGTAAAATAAAAAAGGGGTTTCATATGAAAATAACATACATTTCCAATAGACTTTATCGGTTGTTTAATGTTAAATATTTCAAAAACTACTATAATATCATCTAATGATTAGATATTTGAATATAATGATATTGCACACGGCTTTCAATGGGTTGTTAATACAGTAGGAAGGAGACATTAGAAACTCTGTTAAGATTCCCTGAAACACACGACCTTGGTTCTGGTGACTGGTGCAGATCTACAATGCGTCAACGTGGTTGTGGTGTGTGTGGCAGGGGGCGTGGTCAAGGTGTCTGTGAGTGGGGTGACAGCATAGATATAAAACAAAATGGATGCCTCATTGGCTGCTGCAGTTCATTGGAGCGACCCGTCTCCATTGAAGGCAGGAAGTCAAGTGGAAGTTCTGGAGGCACGCTGCGTCACCCCCACACTATTCATTCATTTCACCAAAAATGGTGTCCAAAATGCGGAAGTGCAAACGGACGTTCAAGGTTAAACCCCAGCTGCACGGGGTTTCCTCGTCATAACTCCATGGGTCCGCCTGCAGTCCCCACTCTTACCACTAGGGCCGATCGCCTCAACGTTGGAGAGCCTCAAGCCCCCAGGGCTTGGACGTCACTCATGCGACTCCATGTCTCTCACTGTCACTCACTCAAGTGACTACTAGCCAATCAGAGCGCGTCTTTTCCGGGACTTATGTTTCGTGCTCATGCTTCTCAGGAAAATTGTGCCTTCAATTTTGACACATGCCCCAGATCCGGAAGAGGCGTCTACCTTTTTATGTCTATGGGTGACACAGGGCTGGCTCTGCCAGCAGCTCACAGGCGCACCTGCAGCACATTGTGTCAATTAAATGGACAGCTGCTGTGTATATAAAGGTGCTAATGTGCTAATGTGCTTGTGTTCTCGGTTTACAGTGCGAGGCTGGGTCCAGACAGAGAGCCACACAAAACTCCACATTCCTGCCTGTTACTAAAGTATGGTTGTATGGTTGGTTAATGTCACATGGTGACTTGTTACATTATAGTTTTGTCTCCTGTCTCCTGTGAGACGATTTGTTCGATGTCCAGTTTTTCCCAGGGTCCTTCCGTGCCCCGGGTGGTGACTGGCTTGGTATTACTGTGCTTAACTGACCAGCCAACTGGCCTGACCTGAACCCCACAGAGAATCTGGGTTGTATTGTCAAGAGGAAGGTGTGAGACAGACATAACTGAACAATACAAATTAATTTACGGCTGTTATCAAAGCAACCCTGGGCTTCCATAACACCTCAACAGTGCCACTGGCTGATCACCTCAATGCCACTCACTCCCCATTGTCAAAAGTAGCCCAGACCAAGTACTGCATACATTAATATACTTTTCAGATGGGCGACATTTCTCGTTTAAAAAAACATTTTTTTAGTGGTCTCGTAAAATATTCTAATTCATTGAGATAGGAGTTTTTGATTTTCATGAGCTGTACGCCATAATCATCAAAGATCAAAACAAAAAAATGTTTTAAATACTTTACTTTATGCACAATGAATTGAGAATATATGAAAGTTTCACCTTTTGAATTATATTACGGAAGAAAATGAACTTTTACAAAATATTCTAATTACTTGAGATGGACCTGTAGATTTGGGTTTAGGCTACTTTGCCTGATTTGATAATAGACAAGCTGTGACAACAGACTTGGACTGTATTCAGCTGTGTGAGAGAAGAGCTGCGTTTGCAATTAAACATGGAAGGTGTCGACGAATGTTAACGAATGTATTTATGGTGAAGTGTAATGTTGAAATGTGATGAGCACAAGGGAAAGAAATGACGTTGAAGTTGAAGCAAGTTTTTTATGGACTGGTCAAGGACGTTGAGCGATCGAGTGCCAGTGCTCCTACCTTGAACTTGAAGCCAGTGCCATTAAAACAGCTGATATCTGGACATCTAACTGTCTGAACTGTGACTCTGACTAAAAACAATACATAATAATGATATCAAAACCACCAAAAGATAACTAAAGGAGTAAAGCTTTAAGTTTCCTCCTGAAACGAAGTGGAAGTGTGAAGCATACAATGAAAATACCAGTGGTGAAAAGTGGATGATTACATTTACTCTAATGTACAATTTTGGGGTACTTTTACTTAAGTGGAAGTATTTCCAATTTTAACACATTTACGTATTTACACTTTCCTCACTGAATATTAAAATAATGTATCTGACAAGTACAATACATGTATGCTGTGATGTCTATACCAAGCCCAGCGCCCCACCACCCTTGCCAATTATATATGCTATTTTTATTTGACGGCCACTGGCCTCGCACAACAACAAAACATTTCCAAGATGCACTATCAAGTATCACACAGGAATGGTCTGGCTATACGGATGCTATTGCAATGTCAACAAGAAGTTGGAACCATTAACCCATTCTAGGCGGGAACGCCTTTTGGTGTTAGCATTATGTTATGCTTTAGCTATTGAAAAATAGCAGATCTACAAGCTCATAGCGCGGCACCGAGTGCCGCGCTATGAACTTGTAGGTCTGCTATTTTTGAAAAGTCGTGAAAATGTGACGCAAATCTTTGAATATATATATTCAACGATTTTAACTCAAATCTTTGCTTCTGGAAGGTCCCTGGAACAACATATTTTCAGATCGGGGGTTGGCGGCCGATTACATATATTTTTGGGGGTCCTTGACATGAAAATGTACGAGAACGACTGATATAGAAACATGGGTTTTTCAGAAAACTGTCAGGATTTAGAAGACATTTGTAGAATCGAGCTCGGGTCTAAATAGGTTAAAGGCCATTCCTACTTTTACTTTCTGCATAGCATGCAATTAGAAACTCAATATATAAGCCATGCTGAGGCGGCCGACCCACTGGACCCACTGGACCCACTGGACCCACTGCAGAGCTGATCGGGGTTTCATTCGGTGAGTGAGAACTTCATCATGTCCTTCATAGCCCTATTAATGTGCTAGATATCTAAGCTATGCACATTAGTCGTATCAATGTTTTAGAGGTTGTTAGATGATCCTAGTCATATAAACCATAAACATGTTAGCATTTCGTGTTTACGACTCCGTAGATAGTGCCACATAGCTACAAACATCTTCCACATACACACACGCAGCAGGCTGCCTAATTGGACAGCATGATTGATGTTAGATTATACAGATTGAAATGATTGACTGTGTAGTCTCTTATTTATAATTATGTGGGGGTTTTTTTAGGCCAGATTGGAATTGGCTTTTGTTCATTAATTTCTATTTAGACATTTCAATTATGTTATGATTAGTTAAATGATCATTTGCATTGCATGTACTTTTATCTACTGGAGTTATTATTATTATTATTATTAGTATTATTAGTATTATTTTAATTTAGCAATATTTGTAGTACTTGAGTACAGTTTGGATAGTCTAACCACCTCTGAATGTAACCTTAATTCATAAAATGGAATAGTAAAGTGTATTAGAAAAGGGGATAAAATCTAGCATTGCTTCAGTAAAAAAACAAAAACATGGCTGTAATGGCAAAAAAAACAACTTGGTGAGATTAGAAAACGGCAAATGACAAACAAATGAAAAGAACTGAATGGGCAAGCATCATTTAACTTCATTGCATGTGATAATTATTGGTTGGAATGGATCACTCTTTCAGATGTGGAACTAATGAGCAATTTAAAAATGTCTCTCGGGAAGTGTGGAAAGAATGAACAATAGGATTCATATAATGTAATTCATGATTATGAATTGTATTAAATCATTCAACTTATGTTAATGATGTGGGTTTTTTTTTCCCCACGCAGGAGTTGCACACAAGGTTTCACTGCTACGGGCAGAGGGGAAAAGTGAGTGTTCATAATTCTTCTACTAAACCTACACTAAGCGATAACCATAAGAATAGGCCTACAATGATCTGCTCAGATCTCAAGTCAGCAATGGCATCAACACCATCCTTTTGTCTGTCTACACTCTACAGAAAGCCCGTAGAAAGGAATACCAGCACTCACTTTTTATACATTTCCAGAACCGTGCACGCGATATTCTTATACTAGTGTGAACTACTCAACTGAGTGCTTGCTTCTCCTCTCTTCAAATGTCAACAGAAAGCCGCCACCATGAGTACGGACGAAGAGATGAAGCAGTACGGCAAAGCCGCCATTTATCTCCGCAAGCCAGAGAAGGAGAGAATGGAGTCTCAAAGTGCGCCCTTTGATGCCAAAACGGCTTCATATGTGGCTGATAAGGCCGAGCTGTACCTCAAGTGTAAGATCATAAGCAAGGACGGTGGCAAAGTCACCGTGGAAACGCTCGACAAGAAGGAGGTAGGGAGAGGTGTATCTAAAGATCAAATAGTTGCACGGTACAACTAACCTGACTGCTGCCCCATCTGGCGGAGTCAGGTTACAGTACAACTGGATTAACCCATTTTGGGGGCGGGAACCCCTTTTGGTGTTAGCATTATGTTATGCTTTAGCTATTGAAAAATAGCAGATCTACAAGCTCATAGCGTGCTATTTAAAAAAAATTGAACGACTGACATAGAAACATAGCTTTTTCAGAAAACTGTCAGGATGTAGAAGACATTTTTTGAATCTGATCTCAGGTCAAAATGGGTTAACAGTACATTCTGAAGTTGAGCTTTTTCTTTTTAGACAAGAACTGTCCCTGAGGCGGATGTCACCCCTATGAACCCTCCCAAGTATGACAAGATTGAGGACATGGCCATGATGACCCACCTCACTGAAGCCACCGTCCTGTATAACCTCAAAGAGCGTTATGCAGCATGGATGATCTACGTAAGCTTTTCTACACATGCTGAGAGCAGTACACTAATTGCACCAGTCGATAGCAAAGAAAGAAAAATGTTATATCATCAAGTGAAAAAGCATAGAAAATGAAACAAACTCATGGTTCTGACTGTCAAAAAAAATCTATTCGAATTAGAATCGTGATTCCCGTTATGAACGATTCAAAATCGATTCATAATTTCCAAAAATCGATTTATTTTTTATTTTTTTAGATTTGTTTTTCTGGTTACAGTTACAGGAGTATTCACTACATGGTGTTTGTGATATGAAATGTAAGCTTACCCTAATCACTGTAAACATTTTCAAGTTACTGTAGTCACTTCAGTTCAGCACAGCTGAGGTGTGTCTGTCAACAAGGAGCCAGCTGACCCTCATTGACAGGCAACCGGCATCAAGGCAACTAGTTGTGAGAAACTGAGTGAGAAAAAGTAACTGAGTGACAGACTCAGTCAGAAGTTAAAATGTTTTGTGTATTCACATCATTCAGTTGATAAAACACAAGGCTGGAGTAGATCGTGATGAAATCCTATGTATTGAATTGAGAATCATTTTGAATAGAGAATCGTTTTAAATCTGGGAAAAAATGCTTTTTAATTTTAAAAAAATCATTTTTAATCGAATCGTGACCCCAAGAATCGGAACCGAATCGTGAGACACCCAAAGATTCACAGCCCTAGTTCTGACGTTAACTTGATCATTAGCCACATAATTTGAAGTCGTGAGTGTCTGTAATCCCTGCTCTAGTGATGTGTTGTCCCAGATAGATATGTGGCATGCTCTAACCTCGCCTCACCAGGCTTTCCACCTCGGAGGAAAGCCTGGTCTCTGTTTCAAAAGTCCGTATGATCCGGTCAGGAGCGAATGATATCGTTACGTCATGTTGTAGTATTGTTTTGTAGTCGACAGGCAGGAACAATCAAACGGAACTTCCTTTTCCCTCAAACCGGAAGAATAACAATAAAAGCTCTCGTAGCCTGCAGCTTTTATTGAGAAAATCGGTTTGAGGGAAAAGGAAGTTCCGATTGATTGTTCCTGCCTGTCGACTACAAAACAATACTACAACATGTAACGTAAGGATATCATCCGCTCCCGACCGGATCATATACCCGACATGAAATGGTACCCAGGCTAGGCATGCTCAGTGCTGTGTTTCTCCCTCTTCTCCCCTTCAGACCTACTCTGGCTTGTTCTGTGCAACTGTGAACCCTTACAAGTGGCTCCCAGTGTACGACCAGGAGGTTGTAAATGCCTACAGAGGCAAGAAGCGTATTGAGGCTCCACCCCACATCTTCTCCGTCTCTGACAACGCCTTTCAGTTCATGCTGATGGGTACGTACATTAATTAACTAGTCGGGACAATGTGAACAAATATAGAACTATCATGGTTTCCATGACTAAATGTTTTGCTTTATATTTTACAGATAAAGAGAACCAGTCTGTCCTGATCACGTAAGTTTCCAACATCTATACTATAAAATTATAGGCATTAAAAAATAACTTTGTACAGACATTCACTAAGTGCATTTCTCTGAATGTATGCATTTATAACCAGTGGAGAATCCGGTGCTGGGAAGACTGTGAACACCAAGCGTGTCATCCAGTACTTTGCAACAGCAGCCACTGCCACTGGAGAGAAATCGGCGGCCGATAGTGGTAAAATCAAGGTCTGTTGTATGTTTTTAACTCTAACAAATACATGTTTTAGCAATTCAATTTAAAATAATTCTGACCACATTTTAAAATTCTAGGGCTCACTGGAGGATCAGATTATTGCAGCCAATCCCTTGCTGGAGGCCTATGGTAATGCCAAGACTGTGAGGAATGACAACTCCTCGCGCTTTGTAAGTGTAAAATAATTACTTTTTATGAGAAAACCTGCAATAATTCCACAATGTAGAGGTGATGCAACTAATTGTGCTACCGACATATCAAACAGGGTAAATTCATCAGGATCCATTTCAACTCTGTGGGTAAATTGGCCAGTGCTGATATTGAGACATGTAAGTATGAAGTTCACGTATTATCAATTATATATTTGTTAACCCATTTTGGGCAGGAACCCCTTTTGGTGTTTTAAACGTTATAATTTAGCTATTGAAAAATAGCAGATCTACAAGCTCATAGCGTGCCACCGAGTGGTGCGCTACGAGCTTGTAGGTCTGCTATTTTTTATTTCAGAAAACTGGAGGATTTAGAAGATTTTTTTAAATTTTGAGGTCAGGTCAAAATGGGTTAATTTGAGGATTACATTTTGACTTATGTACAACCCATATATAAATATATATATTTTTTTAAAATTATTATGAGTTATGTTGTTCAACCCATATAGATCTGCTGGAGAAGTCTAGAGTGACCTACCAGCTTCCTCTGGAGAGAGGTTACCATATCTTCTTCCAGATGATGACCAACCACAAACCTGAGATTATAGGTAAGTGGAATTACCGATGATGCAGTGAGAACATCAAATCAATGAATAGAAACACATGTTCACACTTTTATCACAACCTTTTCAGAAAGTTGTCTCATCACCTCCAACCCCTACGACTTCCCGCTGATCAGCATGGGTCAGATCACCGTGGCCAGCATTGATGACAAAGTCGAGCTGGACGCTACAGACGTAAATCGACATTATTTAAATGTTCTAATACACACTGACTGTGCACTGCAGTCAGTTGCTCTGTTAATACTCACTGTGCACTGCAGTCAGTTGCTCTGCAAAATATTTTTTTCTGTTCAGGCCATGACCTCCCAAAATAAATCCTATTTTAAACTGGGTTGCTAATATAATCGGCAGCGCCTCGGGGGTAGAGTGACCGGATGGGAACCGCAAGGTTCCCAGTTCGAACCCGGGCTCCCCCAGAGTTAGCGTCGAAGTGTCCTTGAGCAAGACTCTGAAACCCTAATTGCTCCCGATGTGCAGGTTGGTGCCTTGCATGGTTTCCAACCGGCATCGGTGTGTGTGAATGTGTGTGTGAATGTAATGCACAATCTATGTAAAGCGCCTTGGATAAAGGCATTATATAAATGCACCATTTACCATTTACAATAATGCTTAATGGAACACATCTCTTGCTTATTTACATCAGGATGCTATTGACATCCTGGGCTTCAATGGTGAGGAGAAAGGGTGCATCTACAAGTTCACCGGTGCAGTGATGCATCATGGGGTGTTGAACTTCAAGCAGAAGCAGCGTGAGGAGCAGGCAGAGCCAGACGGCACGGAGGGTGAGCTCTTTTTTTTGCTTTCGCCTTTATTTTTCTTTATTTTTTTTAAAGAGGGACAGAGTGACAGTAGGCTGACATGAAATGGGGAGATAGGTGTGTGTGTGGTGTGTGTGGCTGGTGTCTGGGCTGGCCCAGACGGCTACGCCAGCCGCCCGGGCCAATAGTTTTCTATTTACTTATAAATCAGTGGTATAAGGGTCCATTTGGTTACCAACTCTCCATCATTTAGCTGGGGACCACCTGGAACCCCATCAAGGACCACTGGTTGAAAACCACTGTTCTAAATTAACTAAGCTAAATATATGTTCAATATATTTTCATTATTTATATTATACTCTTTATACTGAAGGTTATTTGGTTTTATGGTCCTAGATTACTAGCTGTATGCATTTGACGTTTTACCTTGTGTTTACCTTGCTTACTGTAAATCGCTCTCTGGATTAAAGGAGAATTCCATGCTAGAACATTTTCGTACCTTTCTTTGTAGTTGTTACGTCCCCATCAAAGAGGTCCAGGTGTTTTTTTGTGCAAAAACTCCTTATTGGCTATTTCCCCTACGATAAGCCCTCAATGAATTGCATTGAATTGAATGGGAATTGAATGGGGCTATGGGGTGTTGTGCTAATTCGCTTATTTCCATCGAAATAAGTAGTAAAGTGTGCAGCTTGGGATATTATTTACATTATGAAGAGAGGATATATACAAAAACAAAAACACCCCATAGCCCCATTCAATTCCCATTCAATGCATTTCATTTAGGGCTTATGGTAGGGGAAATAGCCAATAAGGAGCTTTTGCACAAAATAACACCTGGACCTCTTTGGTGGGGATGTAACAACTACCAATAAAGGTAAGAAAGCCTTCTAGCATGGAATTCTCCTTTAAGCGTCTGCTAAATCCCTAAATTGTAAATTGCAAATTAATTTAATTGTAAATTCATTGCAATAATTTCAGTGGCTGACAAGATCTGCTACCTGTTGGGTCTGAACTCAGCGGATATGCTTAAGGCATACTGCTACCCCAGAGTCAAAGTGGGAAACGAATTTGTCACTAAAGGACAAACTGTGCCACAGGTGAGTAAAGTCACATTATTTCCATGTTCTGATTTCATACACACTTTATATTCTCAACACTTTATATTCTCAACACCCCATAAGAACTCTGATATCTTTTTGAGTTGTGTCCAGCCTGTCTTAAATCATAATTACAATGATCCTCCAACATTATTGTCTCAGCCAGGCTGAAGGCAAGGCAGAGACTATGTTTTGCACCATGTCCGTCGGTCTGTGTGCTTGTTTGTGTGTGTCTATATGAGCAGGTAAACTCGCGTCTGCTAAATGCTTAAATTGTAACTTGTAAATTGTGTAATTCTCACCCATAGTCCCCTAATAATGTTCCTATTTCCTTAGGTAATGAACTCAGTCGGTGCCTTGGCCAAGTCCATCTATGAGAAGCTGTTCTTTTGGATGGTCATTAGGATCAACGAGATGCTGGACACCAAGCAGCCGAGAAACTTCTACATTGGTGTGCTGGACATCGCTGGTTTTGAAATCTTTGATGTAAGCATGGACTTGTTTTAAGTGGGACACTAATTATTTTTTGTCACAGTTGTTACACAATTACAAGAGATTGGGCTAATGATAATTCCTCTCACAGTTCAACACCCTGGAGCAGCTGTGCATCAACTTCACCAATGAGAAACTGCAACAGTTTTTCAACCACACCATGTTTGTTCTGGAACAAGAAGAGTACATGAAAGAGGGAATTCCCTGGGATCTCGTTGACTTCGGCATGGACTTGGCTATCTGCATCGAGCTCATTGAGAAGGTAGGTACATGGGCTTGGCTGTCTGCATTGAGCTGACTGAGATATTTTTGAGTGGTGCAAACCTCTCCAACAACTGGCTTTGTACCCGTGTTTGTTCGTACCAAAAAAATTAGCATGGTTAACTTACTATGGTCATTCAGTTCACACGGGTGTGATTTAAAAAACACCCGTGTGAACTGAGTGGTGTAAGGTCTTATATAGCCTGTCTGACGTAATGAAATCATGTCTGACGTAATGAAATCACACCCGGGTGAACAGGGTGAACATAGCAACCATGCTCATTTTTTCTGCACTAACAAGCCAGTTGTAGGAGTGGTTTACACCACTCAAAAATGAGCATGGTTACTATGGTCACTGACATTACGTCAGACCACAGCTGATCAGGCTATATAAGACCTTGCACCACTCAGTTCACACGGGTGTGATTTTTTTTTTGTCATTGGCACTACGTTTTTGTTTTGTGTCTTTTATCTCCTTCCAAAGCCCTTGGGCATCTTCTCCATCCTTGAAGAGCAGTGCATGTTCCCAAAGGCTACAGACAAGTCTTTCTCAGAGAAGTTGATTGACCAGCATCTGGGGAAGAACAAGGCCTTTGAGAAACCCAAGCCTGGTAAAGGCAAGGGTGAGGCTCACTTCTCCCTGGTCCACTACGCTGGCACTGTGGACTACAGGTGAACACAACCATATATACATCTATCTATCGTATCTATCGTATCTATCTATCTATCTATCTATCTATCTATCTATCTATCTATCTATCTATCTATCTATCTATCTATCTATCTATCTATCTATCTATCTGTACCTACCTGTACTTGATATATTATATATAATATAATAACCGGAACTGTGGACTATAGTTTTCGATTAATTGAGTATGGAGGACCCCAATGGAAACGAGTCATAGGCCTTCTTGGGTCCAAATCCTCTTAGCAGTATTGAACTGTACATCTGTGCTTTTTTCTGCAAACTGTTAGTATAAAGTATTCAATCAATCAATCAACAGCATCACAGGCTGGCTAGAGAAGAACAAGGATCCTCTCAACGACTCTGTGGTACAGCTGTACCAGAAGTCGTCAGTGAAGCTGCTGTGTATGTTATATCCCCCACCTGAGCCTGAAGGTACGTTTACTACAATTGGTTTGAACAATTCGGATAGAGAGAGCATACAGTTGGAGGCCATCGATATTGTCCTTTTCTTTTTGCTGAGGTTTGCGTGATCTGCGCAAAAGGACAGTTAACCCATTTTGGGCGGGAACCCCTTTTGGTGTTTTAAACATTATGTTATAATTTAGCTATTGAAAAATAGCAGACCTACAAGCTCATAGCGCGCCACCGAGTGGCGCGCTACGAGCTTGTAGGTCTGCTATTTTTGAAAAATCGTGAAAATATTTATTTCAGAAAACTGGAGGATTTAGAAGGATTTTTTTTAAATTTTGAGGTCAGGCCTAAATGGGTCAAATGATAAGGGACAATATCGGTGGCACCCAACTGTACCTGTATTATGGCAGTGGTTCCCAAACCTTTTCATGTCAACGACCCCCCCAAATTAACACTAATTAGCCCGCGGACCCCCATTTGAAAAATATATGCCAAGGACCCCCATATGAGAAGCTTTTTACGTCTCTAGCAGTGATTATCAAGCATTTTCATTTAAGGCGAGACATGGTAGGTGAATAGGGAAAAAAAGTTAACTAATAGCTATCACAATGAAACTTCTCCAGTTGATTACTTATATTAAAACTAAGATGTTTTGTATTACAAGTTTTCTGAAATGATATGTTTAAATATGCAAATTAGGCATTATATGTGCTAATTTGCATACATTTCGGGACGATAAATCTGAAGATCGGATAAAGCCAGGTTCAAAATGATTGTTTCATTTGGTTGACATATTAGAGACAAAGAAAATTACAGAAGGGATTTTAGATATCTCTAATTATCACTCCACAAATCAGAAAATAGTGTCAACAGGCATAAAAAACCCAATTTTCGGCATGTTTTTAGGTATAAAAAGTGATGTAAATCAGGCTGTGAATGATATATCAACAAACCCATCTGTAAATATCTGCAGAATATAGTTATGAATAAGACTGGAAAGTTTGGTGTATGTGAGTGCAACTGGAGTGGAGATTCTTTGTCCCAGGTATGAGGAAAACTCATTTTGAGTAAACGGCATTTAAAGAATTGTATTGTAAAATTCCAAAACGTTTTATTTGAAGCCACTATTTTGAGACAAAATATCTCATCCAAACCTTGGCAACAACATATAATGCCATATATCATTGGAAAGGTCTGGACCTCGAGCTGACTGTGGTTTGATCCAAATATGGTCACTTCCTTTGTACCAACAACCAATCATGAAAATTGAGAGGGTGGATTTTCACCCAGCAAAACGAGCTGTCATTGGCTAAAATAAACGACTAAAATAAACATCTAAATCTGTGTTTTGAATGTTTATTTTGCTTTAGTTTGAAAGAAAACATGTTTAGGAAGCAAAATAGCAACAAAAAGAAAAGAAGAAAAATCATGATTTCACCTACCATGTCTCACCTATTTAATGGCAGTTCTATCTCTGGGACCCCAATGTATACTGTAAAATCACTGTTAATTTAACTCTGAGAGTGTACAAATGGAACCAAATGGACCCAAACCTGTCCATTTGGTTCCATTTGTACACTCTGAGTTACATACCCATAAGGGACAGTTGGTTCCTAACTATCATTTAGCTGGGGACCCCCTGGAAATCCCTCAAGGACCCCGGACCCCACTTTGGGAATCACTGTATTATGGTGATTAATCACGATTAATACATTTTTAAGCTGTGATTAATGTGATTAAAATTTTAATAGATTGACAGCCCTAATCAATACTATAAACACACAAGAGGGGAGGCATTTTCATTCTGTATAACTAATGATAACTCATGATTATAACAAATATACAGATACGACAAAGAAGGGAGGCAAGAAGAAGGGAGGTTCCATGCAGACTGTGTCTAGTGCTTTCAGGGTAAGGATATCTATTCATTATTATCAACATGATATTCCTGTAAGAATGAAGCATTATTATTATCAACCTTATATCATGTAAGTAAGAAATTGTCTTTTAATGTTGGAATTAAACAATTTCTGTGTCACATGTTGTGAGCTTGTAGATCTGATATCTTTGAATGGTTTAAAATAGCGTTTAAGTGGTTAACCCATTTTGGGCGGAAACCCCTTTTATGTTATGCTTTAGCCATTGAAAAATAGCAGATCTACAAGCTCATAGCGCGCCACCGAGTGGCGCGCTATGAACTTGTAGGTCTGTTATTTTTGAAAAATCGACGGATATAGAAACATAGCTTTTTCAGAATGGGTTAAAGTATGTTTTAGAAACAATCTAAATCTGCAAAGTAAGTAGTATCTAAAGAGTTAAAATAATTATAGTGGAAGAAAAAGTACAACATTCTATCACTTTTTACTAATAATCAGCCTAATTGGCTCTTTTATGTAGGCAAACTTGGGGATGCTGATGACCAATTTGAGGAGCACTCATCCTCACTTTGTGCGTTGCCTTATTCCCAACGAGTCCAAGTGTCCAGGTAAACAGAAAATAAACATTTGATGCCTTTTCAATGTAATCTCAATGCCTAAAGAAGACCATGTAGTGCTAAGCCGGGATGCGGAAAAGGCTTTCGACCAGGTGGAATATTCCTACTTGTTCTCAGTGATGGAAAAGTTTGATGGAGACAGGTTCATTGCATGGATTAGGCTGTTGTACAGCAACCCCACTGCTAGGAGACTGACACTGTCCTGAGTGTCCTCACAATTTGTGCTTGCAGGGGCTGCAAACAGGGTTGTGTATTGAGTCCTTACGTGTTTGCTTTAGCTCTAGAGCTCCTTGCCCAAACAATTATAGCAAACGCTAACATATATGGGTACAACACAGAATACAATAACATCTCCATGGAGATCTCCATAAGATGCAGATTACATTCTTCTGTATGTAACCAGACCCAAAACAGCAATCACATGGATTTTGTTTGACTCGTTTTGACTCATTAAATGCCATTTGGCCAGTGTGTAACTCTTTTGCTGTAATAATAATGAAGCAACATATTTACAGGAATGATGGAGAACTTCCTGGTCATCCACCAGCTGAGGTGTAACGGTGTGCTGGAGGGCATCAGGATCTGTAGAAAGGGCTTCCCAAGCAGAATCCCCTATGCTGACTTCAAGCAGAGGTATCAATTCATTTTCCCAGAAGCTTTTAGTTCAAAATCTATTAACGGGAGGCATGCAAAATGACCATGAACTTCTGCAAAACAGATACAAAGTACTGAACGCCAGCGCATGTCCCGAAGGCGCATTCATAGACAACAAGAAAGCTTCAGAGAAGCTGCTTGGGTCCATTGACGTTCCCGTTGAAGAGTACAGGTTTGGACACACCAAGGTAAACACACTCCCTGCATGGTTTAACATTTTGGACAGAGGACTAAAACTAGATGTTATGGTTGTTTAGTTACAGTGTTTGTAACATTGTATTCAGGTGTTCTTCAAAGCTGGTCTGCTGGGTGTCCTTGAGGAGATGCGAGATGAGAAGCTGGCTAGTCTGGTCACCATGACTCAGGCACTTGCACGAGCTTACGTCATGAGGAAGGAGTTTGTCAAGATGATGGCTAGGAGGTACTTTGAAAACATCCATTTGATATTTAGTGCAATTTGTAATTATTATTACAAATTGCACTAAAATTATTTGTTCGGCCCAATTTTTGTCAAATTGTTAAATGACACAATTATATAATATAAGTATTACATGGAAACCCTCGATCTGCATTTCAATCATGATCCACTGAAACTGTCGTCCACAGAGACGCCATCTACACCATCCAGTTCAACCTCCGCTCATTCGTCAATGTGAAACACTGGCCATGGATGAAGGTCTACTACAAGATCAAGCCTCTCCTGCAGAGCGCCGAGACTGAGAAGGAGCTGCAGAACATGAAGGAGAACTATGAGAAGATGAAGACTGACCTGGCCTCTGCCCAGGCCGCGAAGAAGACAATAGAAGAGAAATTGGTGGCTTTGGTGCAGGAGAAGAATAACCTTGCACAGTCAGCGGCATCAGTAAGTAACGTTTACAGGGAAATGTTGCTAATATTTCATATGGTTTATCTTAAGTAGAATGTAGATGTAGAGTCCGACCACAAGGCATTCTAATCTCTTCCATGGTATACTTTGCAGACCATGACTGCCTGGTGGTCGAACGACTGTTGGCATCATAATTGTATACCATAGCTACATGGCTACCAACACAAGGGCCTGACCCAAAGTGTCATTCTTGAATCTTCTGTGGGGAGGGTGAATTTGGATATGCAACTGCTACTCACCTATGCGCTACTATTCCTTTTGGAGGAGATTGATACACTACTATATTATATCCTTTTCGAGGAGGTTGATAGGCCTACACTACTATAGTATATCCTGTTGGAGGAGATCGATAGCCTCCAGCTTCTTCTTTGTCCTCACCTCCAATTTACAATTTTACAATTTAGGCATTTAGCAGACGCTCTTAATCCAGAGCGATTTACATTAAGCAATAACAAAAGCATGGCATACATCACATATATAAAAAGTAGTATGAATCATGCGTAAACTAAGAACGTAACAGTGGAGTATCTATGTAAACTATACATACTATACCTCCGCCGTCCAGGCTCTTAACAATGATAGAGCCTGCCTTTTTCACCAGCTTGTTCAGTCTGTTAATGTCCCTTGTGTCCCCAGGAAGCGGTTGCAATACCAATCTCATATATCTCACCCAGAACAAAATGCTGACTTATTCCCTCACGTATGCCTTTGACCAGGGAGACGAGGCTCTGAATGACGCGGAGGAGAGGTGTGAAGGTCTTATTAAAAGTAAGATCCAGATGGAGGCAAAGCTCAAAGAGACGACCGAGAGACTGGAGGACGAGGAGGAGATCAACGCTGAGCTGACCGCCAAGAAGAGGAAGCTGGAGGATGAATGCTCCGAGCTCAAGAAGGACATCGATGACCTGGAGCTCACCTTGGCCAAAGTGGAGAAGGAAAAACACGCCACTGAAAACAAGGTATAGATTATACACTCTAGATTCAAGATCATACGCTCTAGTTACATACTTGTAAGTGTCAATCTATACTGTCAGAGTTACATATCTTGTAAGGGTCAATTCAGACCCCCTCCCCCAAAGGAACCCTGAGAGTCCCTGGAACCCACTTTGAGAAGCACCAATCCATTCCATGACAACACATTATGTTCTGCTTCTATCAGGTGAAGAACCTGACTGAGGAGATGGCCTCTCAGGATGAATGCGTCGCTAAGCTGACGAAAGAGAAAAAAGCCCTCCAAGAGGCCCATCAGCAGACCCTGGATGACCTGCAGGCAGAGGAGGACAAAGTCAACACTCTGACCAAGGCCAAGACCAAGCTGGAACAGCAAGTTGACGACGTGAGTTCATCAAGTCTTAACGGATGTTTTAAACATAATAGCTATATTTTTATTGTTGTACTGACTAATACGAAAATATATTTGTGCAGTTGGAGGGTTCTCTGGAGCAAGAGAAGAAGCTCCGCATGGACCTCGAGAGAGGCAAGAGAAAGCTTGAGGGTGATCTGAAACTGTCCCAGGAATCCATCATGGACCTGGAAAATGACAAGCAGCAATCTGACGAGAAGATAAAGAAGTAAATGTGAACCCGACAATATGAAATGTCATGGAGAGAAACCACGTGACCTGCAGAATGACACTAAAATATGATGTACTGTATTCAACAGGAAGGACTTTGAAGTAAGCCAGCTTCTGAGTAAGATTGAGGATGAACAATCTTTGGGGGCCCAGCTGCAGAAGAAGATCAAAGAACTTCAGGTATTCTTAATGTTTTCTGTAAAATCATTAATGAGTAAGAGTGAATGGTTATTTCATTTCAGATGTTAATCTAACATCATTAATTTAAAAGGCTCGTATTGAAGAGCTGGAGGAGGAGATCGAGGCGGAGCGTGCTGCTCGTGCCAAAGTGGAGAAGCAGAGAGCCGATCTCTCCAGGGAACTTGAGGAGATCAGCGAGAGGCTGGAGGAGGCCGGAGGAGCCACCGCCGCTCAGATCGAGATGAACAAGAAGCGCGAGGCCGAGTTCCAGAAGCTGCGCCGTGACCTTGAAGAGTCCACGCTGCAGCACGAAGCCACCGCTTCCACTCTCCGTAAGAAACAGGCCGACAGCGTGGCTGAACTGGGCGAACAGATCGACAACCTCCAGAGAGTCAAGCAGAAACTGGAGAAGGAGAAGAGTGAATACAAGATGGAGATCGATGACCTGTCCAGCAACATGGAGGCTGTTTCTAAGGCAAAGGTGGGATGGAATGCCTGTGTATAATATCAATGTGACCGTTTGAAGTGAAATGAAATACTCCAATTTTAAAACTGATGTGGGGATGTGTGGGGCATTGAAAGGCAGTCAGTGTTGGGTATATTACTTTATATTTGGAATATATTTCTTATTACTTATTACCTTAATTTGTCAAGTAATATATTGTATTACATATTACTGTCTGAGCAAGAGTAATATATTAATATTACTATTACATATTACTTTTTTTAAATGCTCAAATCGAACAATTAAATATTTAGTATAATTATAAATTATACATTACGTAGACCAGTGGCGTATCTACAATAAGGCGAGGCCAAACGGCCGCCTAGCCAAATCCATTTGAAAACACGACTGAGAAAAAAAGAGGACAAACACCAGACCTGAGAACTATTAGTGGGGAGCGGAAATACGTAATTCTTTAACTTCTGCAGTTGTCACATAATGTCACAAGACAGAGCCACGGGCAACGAGACAGACAGACAGAAAGTAATGCAGTAATACAGAAAGATTTTTAGAATATATTACAATGTTTTTGTTAAGTAATGTATTATATTACAAGTTACCGTATTCCGGTAATATATTACGTAATATATTAAGTTACGTAGTGTTAGTTACCCAACACTGAAGGCAGTCTATACCCAGGTCAGATTTAACAGTGGGAATGTTTAAACCAAGTAATCTTGTGAACGAGTATGGTGATTCCAAACTCTAAAATGCTATTAAGCTTTTAAGAAGATTTTTTAAGTAAGGCTTAAATCATAGCTAATGATGGCCAACCCAGTGATGATGGGTAAGGAAATCATACAGTTATGAACCGGAGGGCTGAATTATAGACTTTAGATCAAAAAAATCTGAAACTATGATTGAACATGTCCAATGTTCGTTTCCAGGGAAATCTTGAGAAGATGTGCCGCACCCTTGAGGACCAACTTAGTGAAATCAAGGCTAAGAGTGACGAGAACGTTCGCCAGATCAATGATATTGGAGCTCAGAGAGCGAGACTGTTGACGGAGAACGGTACATGTTCATTTCATCATAAATCATTTGACTTTTTTTTAGAGAGAATTATAATTAGAGATGGAGATAATGCTTTTTGATCAACAGTTATCGTTGGACTGATGATGATTTGTTTGAAATGTTTGAAACGAATATTCAAATGTCTAATTTAGGTGAGTTTGGTCGTCAACTGGAGGAGAAAGAAGCTCTGGTCTCTCAGCTCACCAGAGGCAAGCAGGCCTTCACCCAGCAGATTGAGGAGTTGAAGAGACACGTTGAAGAGGAGGTTAAGGTGATGAACAAATTATTTTTTACATTTTTGAGGGGCTCTAGCCCCACCTATGTCCAACTTTGAGGGTTTGTGTAAACACAAACATATTGTCCTAACACAATCATTGAATGCCATTGACAATGAATGGCCAGTTTTGAGTGTTTGTGCAAACGCGAACATTGAATGCCATTGGCAACGAATGGCCAGTTTTGAGTGTTTATGTAAACACAAACTGATGAAGATGAGATGATGATGATGTATGATAAGAGCGACCCTCACTTCACACGGGTGTGATTCTTTTGTCATTTCATTCAGCTGACATTATTTTGTCCCATTGTCATTCCGACAGGCAAAGAACGCCCTCGCTCACGGCGTGCAGTCGGCTCGCCACGACTGCGACCTCCTGAGGGAGCAGTTTGAGGAGGAGCAGGAGGCCAAGGCGGAGCTGCAGCGTGGAATGTCCAAGGCCAACGCTGAGGTGTGTCAGTGGAGGAGCAAGTATGAGACTGATGCTGTCCAACGCACTGAGGAGCTGGAGGAGGCCAAGTAAGTCAGCAGTGTTTTTTACCATAGAGTATATCCATCTAAAAAAATTGAATATATAGTATAGAGCGCCGAAGTCCTGACGTCACTCGCTCATCCCCTGGTTCTGCCTGGTTCACGGAAGTAATTTCTCTATGGAGAATAGCATCAGGTCATCTTAAAATCGTTTCATATAAGCATTGTGGTCCAAAAGTAAACAAACTGTCTTGGCGTTATTGTCAGGGAGGTGGCTCTCATATTTGATACAGTCTGTTTATAGCGAAAATGTAACTAATTCAGTAGCAGTAACAATAGCGTTTTCTCTCAGTCAGTTGATTCTTCATATCCATATGAGTGAAACGGCCGGGATGACATGTTTATTTTTAAAACACAGTTAAACGGCCGGGATGACATGTTTATTTTTAAAACACAGTTCTTATTTGAGGCGCTCTCAAATCCTCCTATGGGGATTACAATGCAAATAAAAAGTACATGAACCCGTGGACTTAGCGCCCTCTACCGATATTGATGTCAGACTTCGGTGCTCTATATACACACTAGAGAGCGCCGAAGTCCTGACGTCATGCGGAAGCACTAACTCGTGAACGAGTGCTCTGTGTTAAACCCAAGCTGCTGCACGCTCTTTTGCTCGTGCTACATGCACGAGCAAAACCGCCTGCCTGCAGTTCCAGCTTTGGCCAGAAGGGTTGGGGTGACTTCAACGTTTCCCAGGTGCTCTGGGGACTTCACTGTCAGGTGCCACTAGGCCTGTCCAATCGCCCAATCGCAATTATTGGAGATAATCGCTTGAGGTAAAAAATAAAAACAATTACATAATCGTCACAATCGTGAAAAATGTTCATAAAGAGTGGAAATAGCAGATCTATACGCTCATTACCCCTAGGCACCACTCACTATAATACAAAATGTTGCCCACAATAATCTGATTCCATTGAAAACTGATCAACAGGAAGAAGCTCGCCACGCGTCTTCAGGAAGCCGAGGAGCAAATCGAGGCTGTGAATTCCAAGTGTGCCTCTCTGGAGAAGACCAAGCAGAGACTCCAGGGTGAAGTGGAAGACCTCATGATTGATGTGGAGAGGGCTAACGGTTTGGCCGCCAACCTCGACAAGAAACAGAGGAACTTCGATAAGGTGCTTTGACATACATTATTACAAAAATAATTATTGTGTCCTTAAAGTGAGGGTAAATGACATTACAAATTTCATTACAAATGGTGTGCCAGGTCCTTGACGTGGATGTAAATTACACATTTCGTTACAAATTGTGAATGCAGGTCCTGGCAGATTGGAAGCAGAAACATGAAGAGGGCCAGGCGGAGCTGGAGGGAGCTCTGAAAGAGGCTCGTTCTCTCAGCACGGAGATGTTTAAGATGAAGAACTCCTATGAGGAGTCTCTGGACCAGCTGGAGACCATGAAGAGAGAGAACAAGAACCTGCAACGTACGTTTTACTATCAATCCTTTAAGAGCAACAGGGGAAAAAGAAACTTCATTCATATATTTGCTGACTGATTCATTACTTTCGATCCACTGCAGAGGAGATCTCAGACCTGACTGAACAGATGGGTGAGACTGGAAAGAGTATCCATGAGCTGGAGAAGTCCAAGAAGCAGGTGGAGACAGAGAAGTCAGAGATCCAGACAGCCCTGGAGGAAGCCGAGGTATTGAACCTTTAGACGTCTGTATTTTCTTTCAATATGTTTTACATATTTATATTATATTTATATTAAAAACCTTTTGATCCTGTGTTTTGCATTTCAGGGTACTTTGGAGCACGAAGAGTCCAAGATTCTTCGTGTCCAGCTGGAGCTCAACCAGATCAAGGGCGAGGTGGACAGGAAGCTGGCAGAGAAGGACGAAGAGATGGAGCAGATCAAGAGGAACAGCCAGAGGGTGATGGACTCCATGCAGAGCACTCTGGACACTGAGATCAGGAGCAGGAACGACGCCCTGAGAATCAAGAAGAAGATGGAGGGAGACCTGAACGAGATGGAGGTTCAGCTGAGCCACGCCAACCGCCAGGCTGCCGAGGCCCAGAAGCAGCTGAGGAACCTCCAGGGACAGTTCAAGGTGCAAACGATTTTTAGACACAAACGATGGAACTGCTCTGAACAAATCACATTCTGATGTTTCTCTTTCTGGTGGAGGGCTCTTGCCGCCACAAGTGCATTGTCAATGAGTGAAGCTTTTAACTCCATTATTGCTCGCTATGGTAGCATAAGCACACCTAGGATTATAATCGTACATAGCTGAGTCAGGAAGTAAAAAACTGCCATGTAACATGTAACATGTCTCGCAATATTCATTTAATCCACCCAAAACATACTTTTTGTAAGCAAAATACTATCGTTTAGATAAATCAGACTCAAACCAAGCTTGTTTAATGGCCAAAAACAAGGTGGAAACTGGATGCAGCTGATAATAACCATAATCAATTGTTATTCAAAAAAGGCGTGATAAGGCGTCATCTTGGCGACGGGTGAGTGACCACATCAAATGTGATTTATTGCAGGATGCCCAACTGCACCTTGACGACGCTGTCAGAGGCGGAGAAGACATGAAGGAGCAGGCGGCCATGGTGGAGCGCAGGAACGGCCTCATGGTGGCAGAGATCGACGAGCTGAGAGTAGCTCTGGAACAGACGGAGAGAGGCCGCAAAGTGGCCGAGCAGGAACTGGTGGACACCAGTGAGCGCGCTGGACTGTTGCACTCTCAGGTGTTAAAGTCAATGGAAAAACTCTCTGCACATTTAACATACAGCTTGTCCATGAGCCTTTTGACAACAAGTCTTGCATACTTCATGATAGTCATTGCATTGCTAAAACTGAATCTTAATTTTTTTTAGAATACAAGCCTTTTGAACACCAAGAAGAAACTTGAAGCTGACCTGATCCAGGTCCAAGGTGAAGTGGACGACAGTGTTCAAGAAGCAAGGAATGCTGAGGACAAGGCCAAGAAAGCCATCACTGATGTAAGTTAGGTGCTCTGCTGCCCCTTATCAAATCTACCAGGACAATTAGACATCCTTATGGCATGCTTAATATCTATTGTTACAATTGAGAGAATTCCACGCCCACATATATATCTTTATAATCGGAAATATGTGTACATCCTGAACCCAGCATTCTGGGGTGCTGCAGGCTTCAGGTGGATGGTTCAGAATGCTACAGTACTACAAACTGTCAATAAATACTTCAATCAATCAATCAATCAAAACAGTGCAGAGTGAAGTGGCAACGAGATATTTTCTCACAGTCAACATTTCTATGTACTATGTTTGTATATTGTGATTTTTCTTGCCAAGTGTGATGATGCCACGTCATTTCCGTGTTATTTCCTTGCAGGACAATGCAGTACCTTTTTATCTTCTTTCCAGGCTGCTATGATGGCCGAGGAGCTGAAGAAGGAGCAGGACACCAGCTCTCACCTGGAGAGGATGAAGAAGAACCTGGAGGTCACAGTGAAGGACCTGCAGCACCGCCTCGACGAGGCTGAGAACCTGGCCATGAAGGGAGGCAAGAAGCAGCTCCAGAAACTGGAGGGCAGGGTAAGATATGTGGTTTAACGTAGACAGCATTTTATGTAGACTTAGATAGCAGACGTATGTAAACTATGCACTACTGTATATAGTATATACGGTATATGCATAGTTTCATTTTATAGATATTCCACTGTTGCGTTCTTAGCTTACGTATGATTCATAACTACTTTGTATGTATATGATGTATTGCCGTGCATTTTGTTCTTGCTTAATGTAAATCGCTCTGGATTAAGAGCGTCTGCTAAATGCCTACATTGTAATTCCAACTGTGAAGGTGCGTGAGCTGGAGGCAGACGTTGAATCTGCACAGAGAGGCGGAGCAGACGCTGTTAAAGGTGTCCGCAAGTCCGAGAGGAGATTGAAGGAGCTGACGTACCAGGTACTGTATACCATGTTCACTTAAATAACCGTCTGAGAGGAGATTGAAGGAGCTGACGTACCAGGTACTGTATACCATGGGTTCTCAACCCGTGGGTCGCGACCCCTCGGGGGGTCGCCAAATTATTTTGGGGGTCCCCAAATTATTTTCAAAAAAAAAAGTTTCCTTTTTTTTTTTTTTTTGCAACTGAATGGCTGGAAAGTGGAAATGGAGAGTTTACATATAGTACACATAGTACATGCATACACCTTCCCTAATGATTATATCTGGTTTCAGTATTTATTTATGGTGTATTGTCTCTATTATTAAGGTTATTGTAGCAGTCAATTTTTATTGGGGGTCGGGAGGGGGCGGGGCAGGGGTCCCGAGACATTGCCAAAGCATTTCTGGGGGTCCCCGGCCAAAAACGTTGAGAACCCCTGCTGTATACCATGTTCACTTAAATAACCGTCATGCCACTGACTAAATGAATAGATTGCATGAACGCATGATGATACAACTAATGTTGTAAATTCTCTCTCACTTCAGACTGAAGAGGACAAGAAGAATGTCGCCAGGCTTCAGGATCTGGTAGACAAGCTGCAGATGAAGGTGAAGGGCTACAAGAGGCAGGCCGAGGAAGCGGTAAGAGAAATACATACATCTTTATTCTTTAGTTGTGGTTGCCCTGGGCAGATGAAGGTGAAGGGCTACAAGAGGCAGGCCGAGGAAGCGGTAAGAGAAATACATACATCTTTATTCTTTAGTTGTGGTTGTCCTGGGCAGATGAAGGTGAAGGGCTACAAGAGGCAGGCCGAGGAAGCGGTAAGAGAAATACATACATCTTTATTCTTTAGTAGACAAGCTGCAGATGAAGGTGAAGGGCTACAAGAGGCAGGCCGAGGAAGCGGTAAGAGAAATACATACATCTTTATTCTTTAGTAGACAAGCTGCAGATGAAGGTGAAGGGCTACAAGAGGCAGGCCGAGGAAGCGGTAAGAGAAATACATACATCTTTATTCTTTAGCTGTGGTTGCCCTGGGCAGAGTGTTGTGAACACTAACATGAACATGGCTACTGTACATCGGTTACTGCATGGGAGAAGACCTTAAGAGGCGGCTGTTCATAGCTACTGTGGAGTCAGTACTGCTGTATGGGGCGGAGACATGGACCCTCACAGTACAACAGGAAAAAGCCCTGGATGGAGTCTACACAAGAATGCTACGAATGGCACTAGGTGTCGCATCAGAAATGTGGACCTCTATGGGGACCTACCACGCGTCACGGACAAAGTCAGAGAGAGAAGGATGAGGCTGGCAGGGCACTGCGTCAGGCACTCAGAACTTGAGGCAAGTAAATTGACCCTATGGGAGCCAACCCAGGGCAAAGCCAGAAGGGGAAAGAAGCGTACCACCTATGTAGACGTGCTGCGGCGCGACAGCTTGGCTGACAACACTGCAGAGCTCAAGAACCTGATGTTGGATAGGAATTTGTGGAGGGCAGCGATCCAGGAATCCCGAGTTGGTGTTGGCTAGACCTCACTCTCGCAGCAACAACAACTGCATTAGCCACAACCACACTTTACAGTTTTTTTTCCTGAAATTCTCTTGCGTTGGCTATAATTGTAAGGTGCTCTTTTAAAATATCTATGCTTTGAACCATCTCTGTCACATTGTAGGAGGAAGCAGCCAACACTCACCTGTCCAAGTGCAGGAAGGTTCAGAATGAGCTAGAGGAGGCCGAGGAGCGTGCGGACATCGCTGAATCAATGGTCAACAAGCTGAGAGCTAAAGGTCGTGACTCCAAGGTAAATACATGTGTAATATGAAGGTGTATTATGTTGGCTGATTTAACTAAAGAAAAAATCAATGTTGAATATCTAATGGCATATTCCTATTTTACAGGGCAAGGAGGCCGCTGAATAAGTTCTGCAATAGAAAGTCATAGAATATGACCCATTGTATTCAGAAAGTCATAAAATATATCCCATTGTATTCAGAAGTATTCAGAAAGTCATCAAATATATCCCATTGTATTCAGAAAGTCATAAAATGTAACGCATTGTATTCAGAAAGTCATAAAATATATCCCATTGTATTCAGAAAGTCATAAAATGTAACGCATTGTATTCAGAAAGTCATAAAATATAGCCCATTGTATTCAGAAAGTCATAAAATGTAACACATTGTATTCAGAAAGTCATAAAATATAACCCATTGTATTCAGAAGTATTCAGAAAGTCATACAATATAGCCCATTGTATTCAGAAAGTCATAAAATATATCCCATTGTATTCAGAAAGCAGAAAGTCATAAAATATATCCCATTGTTTTCAGAAAGTCATAAAATATAGCCCATTGTAATCAGAAAGTCATAAAATGTAACGCATTGTATTCAGAAAGTCATAAAATATGACCCATTGTATTCAATAAAGGTGGCAACAAAAGCATTGTGTTGTTTCTTGTAGTCATTACTTTGTCAATCACTTTGTATTGTCAGGTTTGTCAGAGTATCCTGGTTCCAACTCACGCGTCCACTATATACTATTTTGTAAAACCATTGCAAAGATGTTATAAATGTCCATTCTGGACGGGAACCCCTTTTGGTGTTTTAAGTATTATGTTATACTTTAGCTATTGAAAAACAGCAGATCTACAAGCTTGCAGATCTCCTATTTTTGAAAATTCATGAAACTGTGGCTCAGAAATTTGAATATATATCCTTTCGGAGCAAACGTTTTTAACTCAAATATTTGCTTCTGGGGGGTACCTGTAACATATTTTCAGATGGGGGCCAAATACAGATAATTCTGGGGGTCCTTGACATGAAAAGGGTTGAGAACCACTGACATAAAAACAGGTTTTTCAGAAAATTGTCATGATTTAGAAGCCTTCTAATGAAGTACTGTCACCTCATAAACACGTGAAAAACAGGAAAAAATCACACCTGTGTGAACTGAGCAGTGCAACTATACCTTTATTGGTGCGACAGTACAGTAGGTCGCATTTACTATGAAAACCTGCATCTCCCATCCGTTAGTCGCACCTCCATATGGTCACGCCTCGTGACACGTCACGCCACCGTATATGGCAATCTCCATATATGAAGATCATGACACTGACCTCATCTAACCCTGGATGACCATACATGGAGAAGACTGGATCATCACCTAGATCTGCATATATGGAGCCGACCAACAACTCTACATCTGACCTCAAACCTTAGATCTCCATATATGGAGCTGACCTGTTCTGACATTCCATATGTTGATCTGAACTCATCAAACCCTGGACACTCAAGACACAAGTACAGAATTCATTCCATATGTTGATCTGACCCCTGCACAAGCTGTGTTTTGCCATTGCATAGGCACACAGAATAATAATTGACACAAATCTGTACAAACAGATTATTTGAAAATGTTCAATAATAATACAAAATGAGTTATTAGCAAATATTGTACTTTTACTCCACTACAATTATCTGAAAACTTTAGTCACTAGTTACTTTGTATATTTTGATCATTATTACAAAACATCCATTTACCACTTCAGCCATAACTTTACATTTCGGCCATTTGAAAATAGAGCCATTTGGGCCTCCTCCCCCTCTCCATGATGTCACTGCAGGGCTTGTCAATCAAGCCAGGTTGCCGTGGTTACAGGGCGGGTATTTAATCCTGACCCTAATCAGGTGCAGGTGTTGCTGACTAAGGCTAACAGTTTCTAGAGTCTAGACTGTGTTTCAAGGCTGCATGATTCATTCTGTATGTCTGATACACTATGTTGCTTTATTTATATAAGTGTGTAAAAGTATAGGACTTTGGCAGCTAATAAATATCATTTTGGACATCAGTTTCTGGAGCACACGTCGTAGCATCAAGCTGGCCAGTCGGTAACCAGTAGCGCCTAGTAAGTTATAGCAGGGACTTGGGCGCTACAGCCGATCTACAAGCTCACAATGCGCTGCGATGCGCTTGTAGATCTGCTATTTTCAAAAGATTATTATACATTTTGAAAACGCCTATAGTCAACCACATGGAAAATGCGTGCAAACTGCAAAGAACTACGATACCAGTTAATGGTCAACTTAGCATCTGTCTAACTTAAAGGACAACTTTTTTTCAACCAAGGTTCATGTTTTAGGTTGTTATTAGAGAAAGTAAAAGATGAGTGTTAATTTCTTTTCATTTGCTGCTTTAGCTATTTTTGACAGGGGGACGGGGGCATTCAAACATGGGGCTAAATATGTATTTTCTTACACAATTTTATAGCAATGTATTTTTTTATTTATTTACTATAGTCCTACTAGACTCCAGGAAATTACATCTGGCCACAAAAGATCACAGGATCTACTGAATGTGAAGGGGGGTACTATAGGGGGCTGCCATACTGTGTTGTATGGCTCAACAGGTCAGTTTGTCACCCCCTTCACATTCAGTGATCTTTTGTGGCCAGATGGAATTTCCTGGGATCTAGTAGGACTATAGTAAATAATAAAAAAATAAATCGCTATAAAATGTTGTAAAAACATAGATATTTAGCCCCATGCTCGAATGCCCCCGCCCCCCCTGTCAAAAACAGCTAAAATCCCTAAAACAAAAGAAAGCAGCAAATGAAAAAAAATTAACACTCATCGTTTACTTTCTCTAATAACAACCTAAAACATGAACCTTGGTTGAAAAAAACTAAACGTGTCCTTTAACAACTTGGTATCAACTTTATTCTGTACCATTAACAGTACAGGTGGTGTGATTATTTATAGCAGCCAAAAATGTAATCGGGAAGGTCAACAAACTCATTTATTCTGGCGCCTCGGTATGCGTTGGCTACAACCGCTTCTGACGCAGATGCGTGTCAATGGTATCAAAGGTGGTCATTTTGAAAGTAGCTCTCAAATCATAAAGTGTGGGCACCCCCCTGCCTTACAGGTTACCGTTGTTACGGGAGCGGATAACCATTACTCATTACTCATGTCATGTGTGTACATGCGTCCACTTTAGTTATACTGCCTCACTTTTAGTGCTCTTAAATATCCTAAAAGACTGGAAATAGACTGAATGGAACGGAGCTTTCCCAGAGCGACCTGAACCCACATTATACCCACACACTAAACACTGTGTGAGAGTTCTTGCATCGACAGTACGCTCAAGGACAGAAATCAAATGGTGCTTTTTTTTGGCGGCATACTGGCTGCAAACGGAAGGGAAATCAAAACTGTGATGAACTTCTGATGAATTGAAAATGGTGGACCCTGTTGTAAACAAGTGTAATGCTTTATCATGGTGTCGTCCACAGTAACAGTATTTGTATTGACTTGTATTGACATCTGAAATGTACCCATTCTGCATACCTGTTAATAACGTTTTTCAATCAATCAATCAATGATCTTTAAGCCATTAAAACCGTGAAAGCATCTGTGTGCATTTTAGATTTAAGTTATAATATACACATATTGTATGTATTTAACAGAGGTTCTCTAAGACAGCAGATGTACAAGCTCACACTTTTTTCAACTTTTTTTCAACAACAAAAAAAATACATATCATTTTGAGGGTCCATGACACGACAAAGTTTGAGAACTACATGATTTAGAAGGACATTTATAAAATCAGCCTGCATGTCTTAACCGGGTTATTCGGGCTTACCTTTCTCGTTCTCTGTCACCAGGGTGTCGACGGGAGGCTCCAGCTCTCCGCTGTCCAGCAGACAGCTCTTGGCCTGGCACAGGAACCGCCGCAGCGCCTGGAGCACGTCCACGGAGGACGTCGTCACCGCCGACGAGGAGGACGACGAGGCCAGCGACGTCAGCGCCTCCCTCTGCCCGGCCAGGAAGTCCTGGACCATGGCCCCGAAGGCCGAGCGCCGGTCCCTCGACAGCTCCTCCACCAGCCTCGTCAGACGCTTCTCAGGCGCGAAGAAGCACACAAAGGCGGCGTTCATCCGGTGCAGCCCGCCGCGGCCGCCGCGGGATCGAACGAGGGGCGGGCGCTGCTGCTGCTGCGCATGCGTGGCGGGGAGGAACCTCGATGATTCTGGCTCCGATGAATCGTGGTCGGGGTCGTCGTCTGGCTCGTCGTCCAGGCTGCTGAAGGAGCTGCTGCTGTCCAGCTCGGCCAAGGAGGGCACCGGCCGGCCGTCCAGGGCCAGGACGGTCAACTCCATGGCGGGATCCTCCGACCGGGACGATGACGACCGCCGCAGCGCCTCCAGAGGCCCGCCCACCTTGGAGAGAAAAAACTATGTCTTGAAAAGGTAAGATATCACACAAATCAGACCTGTCTGAAGTGAGTGGTGCTGTGCTGTACTGTTCTTGTGCTGTGCTGTACTGTACTGTAAAGCTCTCCTCCCAGGCCTCTGTGTCTGTGTGTTAGGCTGCACAACAGTTACACTTGGTGGTGTGTTAGGCTGCACAGCAGTGACACTTGGTGGTGACGATATGCTATTTCCGTGCTCAGACCCAGGGACACAGCCAGGCAGAGACACATATAGCTGGGCATTGGAGTGATGCATCCTATGGTTGCACCACTCAAAAAGGCTGGCAAGGGGGGAACAGGGGGTGGAGGCAATAAGTTATAGCATTCGGAGATTGTGGAATAGTTGTCTGGATACACTAACGTCGGACTAATGTATATATATGCCAGGGCGTCCGGCCAGCCCAGCCTTATACCTGTGGCGCCGTCAGTGTAACCAGGGCCTCCTCCTCGGCAGACCCCGGAGAGACGGCAGGGGTTCTCCTCAAGAGGCCGACCCTCCTCTGTGGCTCTGTGGCCCCCGGGTGGCCCCCCCTCTGTGGCTCTGTGCTGCTGCTGCTGTCCTGAAGCCTGCTGTCCGGCGGCGCGCTGCCGGTCCGCTCCACCGTGGAGGAGGAGGATCCGGTCCCTTCCAGCGAGACGTTGACGGAGGAGTCGTTGGAGAGACGCAGCCTCATGCTGCGCTTGAAGCGGTGCCGCTTGTTGGAGGCTCCGCGGTGGGACGAGACCTGCTGCTGCTGCTGCGGCTGCTGTGGAATCACATGCAGAGTCAGACGGATGGATTCATGCTAGAGTTTGTCCCGACCCGATCACGTCATTTTCAAATGATCGGAATCGGATCGGGAGCAAAAAAACGTGATCGGGACATCCCTAGTATCAATATTATATCCAGTATATCCTAGTAACCTACTAACAAATAAAAACTACTAGAGTAAAATGTTAGGAAAGGACTAGTGGACAAGAGACACTAAACACTAGTCACATTCAAGGTGACTAATATGTGACTAAAACTAAAATCAAAATGTGCTGTGCTCAAAATCAACACTGTTCCACCACCACTCCCTCCCAACACTGACCTCCAGCTGCAGGAAGAGGGGGTTGATGAAGCAGGCTTTGACCTGCCTGCCCCGGGCCAGCAGGGCACACGGGTCTGTCTGGACACGGCTGGACCTGGCTGACCCCACCTGGTCCTGCACCGGTCCGTTCTGGACCTCTGAGGGACTCGGTGAGCTCCAGAACTCTGAGGGGAGAAGATGTATGGAAGGATATAGTGGTTCTTATCACATTTCTGGGTGGAGAGATAGACCTGTCATTTTAGTTTTTTTTGATGATCTTGGAGTGGGATCCGATGGTCATTGCGACGGAGCATTAGTCCGACATGCGGGAACAACGGTTGGACTAGCGCTCAAACATGCGCTGCTCCTGTGCTTGCGGTTATGGTTAGCTTAGTGTTTGATGTATAGGTTGTCGATCTGATGACTGTCGGACCAATAGTAGTGTCGGAACTAAAGCCTGTACCCTCTTGGAGTGTGTTTTATTTATTTATTTTCCGTCCAACTAATGGTTTTTGGAAAAATGCACAAAAAAACAGCACGCCATGTGATGTCATGTGGCAGCCAAGTCTATGGACTTTGTTTAGAGCACTTTTTTTTTTTTTTTATCCCACGATTTTGTAACCCATTGCTGTTATCTTGGGCGCTATACTCTCCCTCTGCCAACCTGGGGAGAGTGCCGAACTGAGTTCATGCTTCCTCCAATGTATGAGGAGCGAGCACGCCGTTAGTGTTTCGACCCATGACTGACTACCACCACACAGTTCAGTACCTTGTCCCATGTGAGAGATGGCTTCCAGCTGCCTGTGCGTGGTGGCCTTAGCGATGGCCTCTGGAAGCTGCAGTGGGAACGGCAGCACATCCCTAGAGAGAGAAACATATGACATACTGTAGCTAGCTACTGTAGATCAGAGGTTCCCAACCTCTGGTACAGTAGGTGTACCTGTGCTGGTACGCGGGACATGTCCCACTTTTCCATGTGCTCAAAGCGCTTTACAATGGTTTATTCATTCATACATTGGGAGGTGAAGCGGCGAACAGTCGACGCCAGCGTCCTCACTTCCCACATTCACACACCAATGGTGGCAAGCTCACACCGACCAACTCATAAGAGTCTTGGTGTCTTGCCCAAGGACACTTCGACATGTGGACAGGAGGAGCCGGGATTCGAACCGCCGACCCAGGGATCATTGGACGACCTGCTCTACCTCCTGAGCCACAGCCACCCATATATTTTGATATGCATTAGGCTACGGACCCCCATTTGATGCAATTTGATACTATTTGCCAGTGTTAATTTAACTCTGAGACTGAAGTGAAAACAAAGGGACCTGTTAGGGCCCAAAATGTCACCAAGTCCTGGGTGGTATATACAGTAGACACATTTAACACATTTTGTGCCCAAAACGTCTGTGGACGTCCTGGGTATTACCGCACGTGCATATCCCAAGACGTCTGTGGACGTCTTTGAAAAAAAAAAATATATATATATATTTTTTTTTCCAGCATGTGTCTCCACAGTCAGCTGAATTGTAAAAAATGTGAATGGATTTTCTAGGTGAAAGTGATTTTGGGCAGTTTTGCGTGGGCTCTCAATATGGCATAATAACATAGCAATCAAGCGTCTGGAAGAACAGTATCTACAATGATTAAATGAACAGTGTGTAATAGAGTCATTAAGAGAGTCATCAAGGGCTCAAGTGCACATTTTTTTATTCCTGCGGCTAAACACATTTTGGCAATCAGCCTTCCTCAGAGTCGGAGCAAGTTTAAAGAGTTTTAAGAGGACTCTTTAAACTTTGCTCTGGAGCGAGGCTGATTGTCGAAACGCATTAGCAGGAGGAATAAAGAAATGCACAATTCAGCCTTAACGACTTTATTTATCGCAGTGGTTGTCAAGTGTTGTTTTTTTTTTCAATAACGGAAATCTCAGAGATCTCAGGGGCAGGCAAATAATGAAAAGACTACCGGTATGTTGTTGAGCAACACATGCCCCTCCCAGACAAAAGAAAAAAATATACATTTTCTCCCCATCATGTCCCAATTTGATAAATAAGCCAATTCCCAATTCCCCAGCCTCTACGAGTACTCCATCTATGCTAACCCCCACAGTAAGGCATTGGGAGGGTGAAGATTGCCTCGGGTCTCCTCCGATACCCGGGGCGTCAAGCCACCATCTTCTTTTCACCTGACAGTGAAGGGTCTCACTAGGGGGGCGTAACGCATGTGGAGGGGGTGTATTTTACATGGAAAATGTGTGGAAATGTAGGGAAACTTTGCACATTTCTAAAAGAGACAATTTAAGGACGTTTTTAAGCCCTATAACCACACATATCAATTATGATTATTTCGAAAAGTTTGAGAACCACTATTATATATTATATACTGCTGATGCAGTATATAATTTATGTTTCTTTTTTGCGGCTTTCACCTTTATTTTTTATATTTGTTATAGAGGGACAGACAGTAGGCTGACAGGAAATGGGGGAAAGAGATGGGTGAGTGACATGCAGTAAAGGCCGTCGGGATCGGGAGCCGAGCCCGCGGCACACTGCCAGACTTGGACTACCGGCCAAGGTGCCTGGACCGCTGAGCCACGGCCCAGACATATTATCTTTGTTGTGTTACCTGCTGATGCAGTAGAACGCCACCAGTCGACATATTATCGTTGTTGTGTTACCTGCTGATGCAGTAGAACGCCACCAGTCGACATATTATCTTTGTTGTGTTACCTGCTGATGCAGTAGAATGCCACCAGTCGACATATTATCTTTGTTGTGTTACCTGCTGATGCAGTAGAATGCCACCAGTCGACATATTATTTTTGTTGTGTTACC
>NC_136802.1:8161265-8286265 GCF_951216825.1 Electrona antarctica | reverse complement strand
AGTAGAACGCCACCAGTGTTGTGTTACCTGCTGATACAGTAGAACGCCACCAGGCTGTGTTGTGTTACCTGCTGATGCAGTAGAACGCCACCAGTGTTGTGTTACCTCCTGATGCAGTAGAACGCCACCAGTGTTGTGTTACCTCCTGATGCAGTAGAACGCCACCAGTGTTGTGTTACCTGCTGATGCAGTAGAACGCCACCAGTGTTGTGTTACCTCCTGATGCAGTAGAACGCCACCAGTGTTGTGTTACCTCCTGATGCAGTAGAACGCCACCAGTGTTGTGTTACCTCTTGATGCAGTAGAACGCCACCAGTGTTGTGTTACCTGCTGATGCAGTAGAACGCCACCAGTGTTGTGTTACCTGCTGATGCAGTAGAACGCCACCAGTGTTGTGTTACCTGCTGATGCAGTAGAACGCCACCAGTCAGTGTTGTGTTACCTGCTGATGCAGCAGAACGCCACCAGTCAGTGTTGTGTTACCTGCTGATGCAGTAGAACGCCACCAGTGTTGTTACCTCCTGATGCAGTAGAACGCCACCAGTGTTGTGTTACCTCCTGATGCAGTAGAACGCCACCAGTGTTGTGTTACCTCCTGATGCAGTAGAACGCCACCAGTGTTGTGTTACCTCCTGATGCAGTAGAACGCCACCAGTCAGTGTTGTGTTACCTGCTGATGTAGTAGAACGCCACCAGTGTTGTGTTACCTGTTGATGCAGTAGAACGCCACCAGTCGATATATTATCTGTGTTGTGTTACCTGCTGATGCAGTAGAACGCCACCAGTCTGTGTTGTGTTACCTCCTGATGCAGTAGAACGCCACCAGTCTGTGTTGTGTTACCTGCTGATGCAGTAGAACGCCACCAGTGTTGTGTTACCTGCTGATGCAGTAGAACGCCACCAGTCTGTGTTGTGTTACCTCCTGATGCAGTAGAACGCCACCAGTCGATATATTATCTGTGTTGTGTTACCTGCTGATGCAGTAGAACGCCACCAGTCTGTGTTGTGTTACCTCCTGATGCAGTAGAACGCCACCAGTCAGTGTTGTGTTACCTGCTGATGCAGTAGAACGCCACCAGTCTGTGTTGTGTTACCTCCTGATGCAGTAGAACGCCACCAGTCTGTGTTGTGTTACCTCCTGATGCAGTAGAACGCCACCAGTCTGTGTTGTGTTACCTGCTGATGCAGTAGAACGCCACCAGTCGACACAGATCAGGGAAACTCAGGGCAGACGTTTCCAAGGCGAAGGCTGGCGACAGAACAGGCAGAGTTTGAGTGACAGCTCTGAAACACTGTAAAGGCTCATACATAGTCTGGATTTTCGGTGGTGAGGTGACCACCGAACTACAACATGATGTCACGAGCCGCTGTGAAGAGCAAACCACCGCCACCACTCACACAGCCCTTCTTTCTGTTTTTACTCACCACCGCTCAACGTTATTTCAGCTCCGGTGGTCACCTCACCACCGGAGCGGTGGTCATGTCATAGAAATTTAGACTGCAAACATATAATAATACCCCTTTATTGCACTCTGATGTTATCTTATCTGTGACACCCCTGTGGTGCTGGTTGGTTACTTTGTTACTGTCCCAGGGCTATGTTGGGGGATGTCTCTTGTGGGAGTGGAGACTATAAAGGCTGTGGCCTTATGTTTACTCAGAGAGTCAGACTGGGTCTTCCGTTGCATTGAATTGGTCATGTAAGTTCCTGACTCCTTACTCGAGTAAAATCCTAATACTTCCAAACTATGAATCCTTGTGTTGCCTCATTATTATGTCTTCCTGAGCATGTGTCCCACAGATTGCCATAACATTTTGGAGGTTTCCTACCGAGATGGTGTGCGGTATGCTGGACTTGGCGGTCGTCGGCTTGGTGAGTAAGTTCATTCTTTCGGGCTGGGCCGACGACGCGCGCAAGTGAGGTGTCTGTTTGGATGTTCAGAAAATGAGGTATTGCTTTTATTCGGGGTTTTAAGGTATTAGTGATGAAATTTGGTTGTGATCACGATAGGCATTTTTTGATGGCCTATTTAAAAGAGGGAAACGGAAGTTTTGCCTTTCATGTGCATGCCATGAGAGACGGAGGAACAGTGTTTGGTTGGTTGAATGACTCAAGATGGTTAGACAAGGAGGTCTGACAAATGGTACCAGTGTACATTTGGAAAAAAGAATAGTCTATTCAATAAATCACTCATTACGTTGCCTGCTGTCTAAAAAGGGGGACTTGATCCTGCCTGGGGTATCCTGTTGTTTTATGAAGCAACAAAAAATTGGCTAGCCAGAGTGTGTGTGTGTGTGTGTATTGTCTGTGAGTGTTAAATGTATGGCCTAAAAAGGGAGACAAGTTGTCTTGCCTAAACTTCGTAGCTACTGAGAAGGGGGGTTAAACCTCGCCTTATACTAGGGTACCTTTGCTAACAGAAGCATAAAACAATTGTGAAGCGCTATGTATGGATATATCATTTGAAAATGAATGTGAATGGTCTGTCATGAAAACTGATTGAGTGTTGAATGGAGTGGTCTGCTGTATGTGAGTGTGTGAGAGACAGAAAAGGAGTGTGAGAGGAAATTGTGAAAAAGGGATGTTAAATAGTTAACAGACTAGAATGAAAATGGAGATATGAGAATTGATATAGAGATATATTAAGGTAAAGTAATACGTTTTAAATCATATGATGTCATATGATTCTCGAGACGAGAAAATGGAAATAGTTCCAAATAGGGATAAAAATGAGGAAGTAAATAGTACCTACAGTATGTGTATGAGTGAAAATGCTCAAACTTGTGAAGAACATTTTTAGGGCCAGGAGAAGATATTTAGGTGCATTATGTACAGTTTCTGTGTCGAAATGTGGGCTAGAGTAGTCAAGGTGAAAATGGTAGTCAAAATAGTTTTAGTCTATTACCTCACTCAGTTATTCTGAGTGTGGGGCTAATAGTAGCCTTGATGAAAGAGTAGCATCGATGACTGGTTTACTAGTTATCACTTCATTTTGATCAAGTGACTGTCTAATATAGACTTATTTATCCTTAACATGGCATGGTAGCTAGCCCCTGAGGGCTGTACGGTTCCCTTCAAGGGGAGTTGTCGTGAAATTTAAAATGTAGAAAGAATTTAATCTAAATTCCCCAGGCAGGCCATGCCCTGATTGATATTAAAAGTTAGTTTAAGTGTTTAAAATTAAGTGGCTCTTTAGTTCCTAGAGAAGTGAGCCTTGCTAAGCCATGCACCATACAGTATAGGAGGCTATCGCCTGTTTTCTGTAATATACGCAGCTTGATGTATAAGTATGCCCCTGGATATTCATGTTGTAAATCGCTCTGAATTAAGAGCGTCTGCTCAATAGTAAATTGGACAGTGTGACAGTTAGTGGAGTGAGATTGAGATAAAGATTACTTGAGACTGAAAGAAAGTTTTTTTTAAAATGACAGATCTACTGCGTGCGCGCAAACCTAGTTATTATAAGCATGTTGTTTAAAATATAGTCTGATTAGTAGTGAGAAGGTAGGAATAGTGTTGATTAAAGAGCCCTAAGCTAGCTAAAACCAGCTGTGTTTGTTAAACTATTCTTAACCCTTGGTTATCAGTTTAGCCGGGGGGTGGGTCAAGCTGTTTTGTGAGATAATTACCCCCCTGTTGTAATGAGTTTTATTACAGGCAGGAGAGGAGAAAAGTGAACCACAGCATGTGGCAGGATTTAAGAAAGAAAAGACAGGAAAGCCCATTCGGCTTGAGATAGATAGACATTGACCAAGCCATTAGTAAATTGTAAATTAGGTATTTGGTTTTTAATAAGGGAACATCTGTAAGTATGTGTTCCCTAATGAGAATGTAAAGGGTTACTTCCCAAGATAGTTACGTTTTGTAACTGTCATTTGTAAAGGTCTACAGATTATCAGCTCCAAGCAACCATTTGTTGAGTTTGCACCCCTGTGGTTTATTGAAGGAGATTGACTTGGCTAAGCCCACGGCCAACACCTAGAAGGCAAAAGTTAGTTTTGTGGTATCTGAGCCAGAGACCTGATCATGTACTGTACTGTATGTCTTAAAGTGCATGACAAGTGCACAAAAAAGATATCTGCCTGATACAAGTGATTGCATTTATCGAGGATAACATGTTAGCCTTTAAGAACCTTCTTTAGGCCTAACACAGGCTAACAAGCAGTCACTGTTTGGCAAATAGGAATAGTGTGACGATGTTCGATTTGGTGACATCTTTTGCGAGGATCTGAGAACCCGGTTTGTGTTTGGGTTGTAATCTACAGTATGTCTTAAAGTGTAATATACAGATTTGTAATTTTAGGCCTATGACTTAAAGTATATACAGATTTGTAATTTTGAAAGTCCAAATAAGGCATAAAATAAAATGAGTATGCCCACATGCTGATAGCTTGTGACGGTGATTGATTTGATGACATTATTTGAAGGACAGGAACCCAAAAGTTAAATATGGAATAGAATATAGCAGCTATAATTGCAAACTTTAGTGTACAGTGGATTGCAATATTATGCAAAAATAAATGTACGGGCCAATGTACGGCTGTCGACAACACCTCATCCTGTTCCGTTGGAAAGAGGGTACCACATGGACGGGTCCAAACTACTGGTTTTGTTTTTTCCAGTATGAGGGGGCAACTCTGTGTCAGGGTTGAGAAGAGAACGAACTGAACATTGGACATTGGTCACTAGCATTGGACATTGATGCACTGACATTTCAAACAGTGATGGGGGATCACTGGACAATGATACGATCGGAATCTGAAGGAAACAAAGATTCTTGAATCGGAATCCCGACATGAAGGAGTACGCGTTGGTGACAACTGAATGCGGAAAAAGCTGTGCTATTTTTTGTGGCTCTGCAGTTATGGTGGAGGGGTGAGGTGAAGCTGACAGGTGTACATTGGGATCGAATGATAGTGAGTAGCTACAGAGTTGCATTTGTTCCACTTATGGCTGCTATAAAACAAAAATAGGTTGTATTTACTAAAATATAGTAGTGATAAATACTGTGATCTCACTGACAACTGGCAAACTCTTAAAAACAGAGTTTGACTTTTTGTGTCCCATGTAGGCCGTAAAATTATCTTATCAGTAAAAAAAGGGATTTCCAGCTGTTTCAGGGCACTTATCTAAGTTCCTGTGACATGGTCAATAAAACCCCCTTCTGGGAATAGACGTTTAAGTGCTGCCAAGAGGCTTCATTCGGCTAAAAATTCAGACCAAGGTATAGTGAAAGTACAAGTTAATTTAGTTCAATTAGTGGTGCCGAAGTTATGAGTAGTTTTAGCAAAAAGGTCTATTGATTACATGGCTGTTATTGATGTATTGGCTGTATGAGTTAAATTTAAGACATACTGTACTGATGTAACCTGTTTACATGATCAGATTGTGATCAAGCTTTAGGAGTAGCCTATTGTCAAGGAATTTGGGTTGACCTGGTTGAACCTTCCAAGAAGCCCAGGGCAGCTGTGTTTCTTATCTCTATGATGGTAGGCCAGCTGTGTTTTGATTAGCCTGGGGAGGGTGATGCTATGGCACAACAAAAAAACCCTTGTCCTTCTGTACACAGAAGTTTAGTGCAGAGCAAAGAGGAAAGGCATACTATGATCAGCTGCACAGGGTCAGATACTACAATACTAATACATTGGTGGAGTTCAATAGTAGGCCTATAGTACTAGATAAGTGAGATAGATCATTGAATCACTTCAGCATGTGTGTGCAGTAATTACGCTCACTCAAATAAGAAGGACAGTTAAGATAGAATAATTCTTAAAGAATGTCCTGTAGTCATGAAGGTCATGATCAAGGTAAAATCTTAGAAGTTGAAACGGTGTAAAATCAGTCAATCTCTATGTTATATTGTTTAGAGAATTACTTAGGATGCAAGTACAGTATACTGCAGGCATAGTTTTGTTAAATAACAATTGATTTGAGTAGTATTTGTAATGATGCATGACAGTTTGGTTGACGCTACATTGTGCTATACTCTTGTCTTCAAGACCGGTGAATTTGAATTGATAAATTGAATGTGTGTCACAGATGAGATGAGATGAGATTCAACGGATTGTCAGTGTACAGTACAAGCAAAGTACAGCGGAAAGTATTTTCGCATCTCACCAATAGTGCGAACATATCAGTAGAAGGATACATTAATAAGTAGGCTACAGTAGTAAGAGCAGGTATGAGCTGAATAAGGATTTGGGCAGGAAGAGAAGAACCCATTGACAAAATAGGTCATATTGTGATCTATTTTTTGGACACCCCAAGGTGGAGTATCGTATGAGAAATAGAAGTATATGGTGTATTTAAAATAGGACAAGGTATGTGTTTCACTGTAAACATTATTCATATACGTGTGATAAAAGGGGTTTGTTTCGAGGGACGCCTTGAAACAAACAAAAGTATGTAAGAGTGTACTAAGATTGTTATGTTTCCTGTATGAATATTCTGATCCAAGTTTTCTTAGGTTCATGTGGAGGCGATCCAGATGGATGTGACATGAGATTGATTTCTCTCATATGTTTGTGGCATGGTGTTACTAACGAAATTGACTAATCTCTGACGGAAATTGAAATTGTGCATGTGTGCATGTGCGCCGAATGTTATCTTGCTGTATTTGCAGGAAAAAGTATCAAAATCTGTGAGTATTACGTGGGTAAGTTATGCAACAACTTGATGTTTCCTGGTGGAATAATTGAGCATAGGAGGATGTTCTAAATCATGTTCTGTTGCAGTTATGCGATTAGTTCTGAACAACGGTATTGTTTGATGATGCCATACTAAAGAGACATATAAGAATGTGTTCAGAGATAAGATATCTACGCAATAGATAGTTGCACAAACACACATATGCTTACTGAGAGTTAGAGTTGTACGGTGGAGCTGAGCATAGCCTGGTTGAGTCAGAAAGGGCATTGAGAAGTGGTGGACTAGCAGTAAATGAAATTCGATAATACATGTTTATTGCTGCTGTAGCTACGTAGTATTGAGTCCACCATCAACATTCAAATTAGTAGTAATGTGACTGTATCTGAGCTGGATATGACATAGCGAAGGGAATATGATCCAGGTAGAGTAGGGCTTTTCAATGGTGTTGTAGTTTTTCTTTCAGCTCCATAATAATGAGAAGAGTCGTGTTGGAATAACATGACGAATGATGAAGTGGATCTGATGACATGGCTAAGTATCGTTTGGGGATGATATGGAATATGTATTATGAGAAGTTGTCAATTAAGTCAACTAACTAAGGTCCACTTAGATGCGGAGTCGGGTTGAATGAATGATAGTATGTATAGACTGGTTTATGAATGAATAGTTCATTTTGGTACTTACATTTCCGTGTTTAGAAGACAGTTGTGTTACATGATCAAGCCAAAGCTTATTATGCCTATCCATGTTGAGATAACACAAGGTAATAATGTGCCAGCTGATTGTTGTGGACAGAAGATAAGTACGATTGATTAATGCAGGTTAGGTTCCAGACCCAACTTAACCTACCCATAATAGACCAGGGGTTGCTGTGACTGCTCTTGCAGGCTGGGGGCTTAAATGCGGGCATGCCCACGGAGCAGGACCCGTGATTTATATACGGTCAGGGGCCATCTCGAATGAATGCCCGGCTCCGGTTAGGTGTGGTTAATGACATATTACTCGCATTGGTTTTCTTTCTCTTTCAGAAATGAGTGGTTAGTCTGCTGTCCGCGACGTGTCCACGCTGATGTCCCTATGGGGGATCAAGTGCTGTTAGCACTCTGGACTCTGAATCCTGCGATCATGTGCTCGGGAGCCGTTTCTGAATGATGTTGCATCACCTGTGCGGTGACAATTTCTGGTCTTTTGGAAGGCTGTGACGTGTGCAGTTCTGTCAAATGGCCGATCTGCAAGCTCACGACATGTCTGGAGCTTGTGGATGTAATGCACATTGGTGCTTTGAGCTCTGTGAAAGAGCTGCTTCCGGTTTTGGATTGCTCTGTGCGGTGTGGACCACATGGCACCTGCAGTACACTGTCTGTGATGTGTGCAAGTGGACAGTTCTGAACGGACGCTTTCTGGTGCTGAGATGTTTTTTTGGTCTGAGGGCTACGACGTTTTGCTGTATGTTTAATTTGGCTTTGCCTTGTTTTGTTTGTTGTTGTGAAACTATTGTACCACTGTGTATCGTAGGCCTTTTGTGCGGTCGCTCATAGATGAGGGCCATGTAGGAATTTTCCCTGTTTGTCTAACCCATTGGGTTCCAGGTTTTTTTGCCTACATCTGCGATGTACTGATAAGTGGTGTTTAGGGGTTTTTAAATGTTTAAAAGTGGGGTAATGTCATAGAAATTTAGACTGCAAACATATAATAATACCCCTTTATTGCACTCTGATGTTATCTTATCTGTGACACCCCTGTGGTGCTGGTTGGTTACTTTGTTACTGTCCCAGGGCTATGTTGGGGGATGTCTCTTGTGGGAGTGGAGACTATAAAGGCTGTGGCCTTATGTTTACTCAGAGAGTCAGACTGGGTCTTCCGTTGCATTGAATTGGTCATGTAAGTTCCTGACTCCTTACTCGAGTAAAATCCTAATACTTCCAAACTATGAATCCTTGTGTTGCCTCATTATTATGTCTTCCTGAGCATGTGTCCCACAGATTGCCATAACAGTCACCTCACCACCGGAGCAGTGGTCACCCCACCACCGAAAATCCAGACTATGAATGAGCCTTAAGCCACTGGTTCAAATGATATATTCAGCTATTAGTGTAGATTTTCATCTTTCACAAACATAAAATTCCCATTGACAATGAATGGAGAATTTACGTCATATGTGGACGAGCAAATCGGCTATTTTCGTCCTACACAAATTGACAATGAATGTAACCTTTTTATTTAATTTCAATGAACTAAATACAAATACATTGGACATAAAAAATACTCCCTTAAGCTACATACTGAAGTAATTAAAGCGGGTCATGTTTGCATGTTTGGAATTGTAACAGCAGAAAACAATACTACTGTATATCAGTATTCTGATATTAACCTGCGGGCCACATTAAGTGAAGGTGACCCATGTATGGATGAATCAAATCAACTAATCAAATGATTCCCGAGCTCAACTAATCAAATGATTCCCGAGCGCGGTACGGCTGCAGCTCACCGCTCCTTGGCTGCGGCTCACCGCTCCAAGAGATGGGTCAAATGCGGAGAACAAATTTCACTGCGGTAACGTGTGTGACAAATCGTACGACTTTTGACTTTGAATTGCTACTCACTGGAGTCCTCCTCACAGATGAAGCACTCCTTCACGGAGGAGGCTGCTCGTTCCCCAGTCACTCTGAGACACAGGACCTTCCTGTGGTTGGAGCTGCATTTACGGACCAGGAACGTCTGGAAACACATTGGCCAGACAGAGAGATGTGTAGACTATAGAGTAGCCCTGGTCCATAGCCCTAATGCTTAATTCTGCCTTAATGCAACGCAGAATTAAGCATTTGGGCTATAACTGTAATGAGTTGAACAATGACTGAACAATGACTGAACAATGAATGAGCCATGCTGGTCAGTGGGTGGATGGAATTTCATATTTTTGTTTGGTGCTCTATTAGTTTTTTTGTAACAATCTTATACAAGAACAAACATATCAGGACAGGTGGTAGTCAACCAGCACATGCATTGTTTTGCCTAGTTCCTCAAGAGAAGAAGGGTGAGGGACATCTCGGTTAGGTGCTAGATTAATAAAATAATGTAATGGATAATTGGGGGTTTCACTAGACCATGGGTTTTCAACAGGTGGTCCCCGGACCACTGGTGGTCCATGAAGGTATTGCATGTGGTCCCTGACCATGCATCTAGTAATGTAGGAAAGTGAAGATTTGTATTTTAATTTATTGTATTGACCACAAGTTGAGAAACAATGCAGTAAATGACCTGGTGACAAATGATGATGACGCGTCGATGTTGTCAGTTACTGGGAAGTCGGATGTCAAGAACCTCCACAGAAAAGGGAGATAGAATCTCAAGGGAAACCGTACCGGTTTGCCTGGTTGAGTCACCATTATAAGGAAATGTGCCCATAATCAATCGCATGTGTCTGCTTGCTAGCTCATACATACAGTAAGTTACAATAAACAGCAACATGAATTTAATATGGAAGGTAAATTTCACACCACGCCCATATCCCCCCTCCTCCCAACATAAAAGTGGTCCCCATATTGATTCTCAGTCAGGGTGGTGGTCCCTGGTTCATAATCAGTTGAAAACCCCTGCACTAGACTACTCTTGCGCTTTTTTGGAATGATTGTGTTCAGAAATACAAAATGAGCATCAATACATAAAGTGTAAAATGATGATCAAAAGCTGCGTGCATGCAAGAGAAACCTTACGCTGCTTTGCATTGAGGACGATAATGATGAATAAAATGCTATTTTAACTTCACTACCTCCTGGCTGTTAGAAATCACACCTACACGGGTCAGCTTGAGCTTTACGCGAAGAAAGAAACAGTAATTACAGTTTAACAAACACCTGCTGTGGTGATATCTGTTTCTATCATGACACAGATTGTTTATCTTTTGATCATAACTCTTGTGATCTCTTTGAAACTTAACGTCTTGTTGATTAACCCATTTTGGGCCGGAACACCTGTTTTAAGCATTTTGTTATAGTTTAGCTATTGAAAAATAGCAGATCTACAAGCTCATAGCGCGGCACAGAGTGCCGCGCTACGAGCTTGTAGGTCTGCTATTTTTATAAATCCCGAAAATATGGTGCAAATCTTTGCTTCTAGGGGGGTCCCTGGAACAACATATTTAAAGATGGGGGTCGGCCAAATACATGTATTTTTGGGGGTTCGACATGAAAATGTTTGAGAACGACTGACATAGAAACATGGGTTTTTCAGAAAGCTTCCAGGATTTAGAAGGCATTTGTAGAATCGTCCTCGGGTCTAAATGGGTTAAACTAATATGAAAGTGTCATTGTTAAAATTACAACTTTAGTTGGTATGCTGTCAAAACCCCTAATTGGCCTGATTGGTGTCAATCACTGGTCAGAAGCCAGAAGCTGGTGGCAATCAGTGATTGGGAGGAGAGACACAGGAAGCAGGAAGTGTTTGTTCAGTATGAAAGGCAGTGAACACTGGAGAGGAAAGAACAAGGAGAACAACAAGAAGACTAACTCAAAATTGGAGCTGGGAAGACTGAAACCTGTCAAGCCATCGATGGGATCGAATGCCACTGGTTTTCAACGTAGTGTAGTGTAGTGTAGTGTAGAGTACCACCTCAGCCTCCTGATCCAAGCCTCACATGTCCACACTGTGGCATGGTATGTGGCGCAAGAATCGGGCTTCATAGTCATCTACAGTGGCATCGTCGCCAGCAACGATGACCACTGCCAAACCCACAGCACAAGGAAGCTACGTCATCTTCGGCAACGATGGACTACCAAGGAGGGAGGAGGAGGAGTGTAGTGTAGTGTAGTGTAGTGTAGTGTAGTGTAGTGTAGTGTAGTGTAGTGTAGTGTAGTGTAGTGTAGTGTAGTGTAGTGTAGTGTAGTGTAGTACTAGTGTAGTGTAGTGTAGTGTGTAGTGCAGTGTAGTGTAGTACTAGTGTAGTGTAGTGTAGTGTAGTGTAATACTAGTGTAGTGTAGTGTAGTGTAGTGTAGTGTAGTGTAGTGTAGTGTAGTGTAGTGTAGTGTAGTGTAGTTTACTGCCTGCCCACTAATTTCAAAGTAAAAACAACAAAGGAGGAAATAATTAAGTTGTTTTATTGAATTAACCACAGTTCCCTTTGTCGGCTAAGCCGTTTTTTGGGCAAAAGGTTTCAGAAAAGTCCCAAATAACTTGACAGTTGAAGTGAACGTTCCGACACACACGTTCTTCCCACGTGATGGACTGATAGATTGGCAATCATATTGACGGGGCAAAACGATTGGTCCTCACCCCAACGGGCTCTCTGAGCAAGATGTAGAGGGCGCAGTCGTGGCTGAGTGACAGCTGCAGCCAGACGGGGTGTGTGACGAGCAGACGGTCCAAGACACTGAAGACCCTCTGGGACCCTCGCTGGGGACAGCCGACGTCCTCCTGCATCTGCAACGGAAAGGAGAGAGGCCTGCTTTAGTTACTTCACACACGCGCGTGAACGCACACACGCACGCATGGTGAGTCTGAGGTTTATAATTCACAGCAATCCTAAAATAACAACTCTTGTCTCCCATGTAGACCTGCGACTTCAAGTTGTAAGTCTGTGATGTCAGAGTCAGACAGTCCTCTATATCAGTGACGTACAGCAGTGGTTCTCAAACCTGTTCATGTCAACAGCCCCCAAATTGATATGCTCTGTGTGTAGGTGTGTATGAGCAGTGTTTTGACTAAAGTGGTACTTTAAAGGTTTCATGACATTTCATTTGAATTTATTAAAATGTTTCCGTTTCTTTTAGGTTTTTTGACCTCAATTACACCCACCCAAATCCTGAACTTTGAACATTCAGTGGATTTTCTGTGGTTTGGTTTTGAAGCTTCAATGAAAACAGGTAAAGTCCCTCAACAGTGACCGTGATCTTCTGGTAAATCCTTATGTATATAGTATATGGGATTTGGGGACTCTTACCTCACAGTCCACTGGCAAATCAGAGCACTTGTTTGAGCCAGAAAACCCCGAACCACAGAAAATCTACTGAATGTTAAAGGTTCAGGTTTTTTGGGTGCAATTGAGCTCAGAAAAAAAATGAAAATTACAAAAATATGTTTTATGTCACAATCCCTTTAAAATGAGCTTTTAAACAATTGCGGACTCATAATTGAATCAACCAATGTACAAGCTGGTATAAATCTCGGATATTGGCATGCGGCATATAATAGACGAATCCATGGAGCAGTGCTCTGTGGGCCCAGGTGTAGCTAATCATATAATAGACGAATCCATGGAGCAGTGCTCTGTGGGCCCAGGTGTAGCTAATCAGTGCTGCGGTGTAAAGCTTTGCTTATTGGTACACCTCAGCTATGGCTGGCTGGCTGTCTGTCTGTCTGGCAATTTGTCTTTCTTCCTCTGACTTTTCAGCTTCCGACTCTCTCAATTGCTTGCTGGAACACTTATCTCTCTCTTCTCCTGACCTTCCCTGCTTCTCTCTCTCTCTCTCTACCCCCCCCCCCCCCCCCCCCCCCCCCCCCCTCTCGGAGCAGATTGCTGCTGGTGCTGGATGTCACCGCGGTGACACTGTGTGGGCTGCCGGAGAGCGTTCGCCAATGTAAGCAGCAGATGGTTGCCATGCCAACCAGGGGCTACACATCATCTAAAACCAGGCATTCCCACTCAGTGAAATACCCCCGTCTCTATCGACAGGTCGGTGCACGCACACACACCAACGCACGCACGCACGCGCGCGCGCGTGCACGCGCACACACTAACACACACACACACGCACACGCATGCACACACACACACAAACGCATGCACGTGCACACACACAAACACATGCACGTGCACACACACAAACGCATGCACGCACACACAAACACACACACACACAAACGCACGCACACACACACACAAACGCGTGCACGTGCACACACACACACCCACACACACACACACACACACACACAGTCACACACACGCACACAGAGAGAGCACCGGAGCCATGACAGATTTTCACGGACAGCTGGGGAGTTGTTGTTTTTATTTCTAGACAGCTTGACTTATTCCTCTTCCCTTCAAAAATACTGTACAAACAAAAATAACAATGAGCCGGCCCATCAGCCATGCCACTACAGTGATGCTCGGTAGTGCTTTCTTCAGTACGTCCGCCCTCATGTCAGAGCTCAAAAATACATTTTCTGGAACAATGACTTCACCGCACAGCAAAACTAATTCAATCAATGCCTTCGACTGCATGGTAACAAGTCAATTATGTCGTCTCTGCCGGGCAATGAAAAGTATTAACAATATAGCTTGTTGTGACTAAATAATAACTACATTGGATCCAGTAGAACAGAGGTTCGTTTCTTCCCCCCCATTCACTGAAAAGTAACCGTAATAATATATCTGACATTTTCTATAGCGCTTTTGTAAGGGTAACGGGTACCGTCGCCCATTATTCATCTCGCCCTCGTTTCTTTTATTTGTTCTTGTATTCTTTATATAGCGCCTTTATCCAAGGCGCTTTACATAGATTGTGCATCACATTCACCCATTCACACACACATTCATACACCGATGGCAGCGGAAACCATGCAAGGCACCAACCAGCACATCAGGAGCAATTTGGGGTTCAGTGTCTTGCTCAAGGACACTTCGACACTATCTCTGGGGGAGCCAGAGTTCGAACTGGCAACCTTGCGGTTACCATCCAGCCACCCTGAGCCACCACCGCCACCCGGTGGACATACAAGGCTTCTACACAACCATATTGAATTGAAGTTCAGGTTTTGCTTTCCCAGCATGCACCACAGGTTGTCTTTTATTTTACGTCCGTACGATAATAACCATAGACATTTAAACGTAGACGCCCTTTCCGGCTCTGAGGCGCGTGTCACAATTGAAGGCACAATTTTCCCGAGATTCCTTGCAAAGCATTTGCCTTCATTGAGCAGCTTCCGCGTGCATAACATAAGTCCCGGAAAAGATGCGCTGTGATTGGCCACTTGAGTGACAGTGAGACATGGAGGAGTCGCATGAGTGACGTCACTTGGGCAGTAGCCTGAGCTAACGCTAGACCTTTCTGGCCTAGATGGGAGGGCCGCGGCTCAGATTTACGCACCCCCACCATTGGTTCACCGATCTGTCCGTCAGCCCCGGTCTCTCCTCCCCCCCCAGTGCAGCACTGTTATTGTGTCGACCAGAAGCAGAAACCACTGGTTGCTGGAGTATACCATTCTAACGGACTGTCAAAGTTATTTCCACAGAGTCGGCACACGTTGGTTTTTTTCTTAGACGGTGTGGTGGGTTCTTTAGCCATTCTCCTCATTTTCCTCGCATAGCCTCGTTTGAAGTTCCACTGGTAATGATTTCCTCACGGTGTTATTTTGACGGGTGCACACCGCTCAGAGCCCTGACGTCACATCATTTGAAGCGACGCCTACGCGGAAGGGTTGACTCCCACGTTTAGGCCAGTGCATCCCATGCGTAAATCCAGGCTTTCATTTTTCGCGCAGACGAAATGAAAGCCTGGGTATCGAGGCTACTTGGGCAGCGACGCAGCGTGCCTTCAGCAAATGCCGTCAGCACTTCTAAATACGAAAGCTGCGGAGAAAACTGTTGCTTTCTGTTCACTCTTTAATGTTTTCTGTTAGTAATCCCCCCTGGCTCTGATGTTGTATTAATAACTTTGTTGTTTGTGTTTGTTTGTTTGTCTTGTTTTGTATTGTAATGTATTGACATGAGTCATGACTGTTATAAAGATTTGTTTAAAAAAAGGGAAAAAAGGGGGTGCATATACTTAGTCTAGACTAGTCATTGGTTAGACATGGGTTAAGGTTAGGTTTAGGTGTGCTGCCCCGTGGGAGATTAGGTTTAGGGTGAGGGTTTGAGATAGGTTGTAGTTGTAGGACTAATGACTGGTCTAACCAATGACTAGTCTAAACCAAAAACTGTCTAAACTAAGTACTGCACCCAAAAAAGCATTGCACTGCACTTCCGCTTGACTTCATTGGAGACACGTCGCTCCAATGAACTGCAGCGGCCAGTGAGGCATCTATGTTTTTTAATATCTATGATAATAACATTTCCTCCGTTGAAGTGCCCTGCAGTGTGGCAGTATAAACAGTATAAACACCATTAGCGAGGTCAAGAATCCACTGCACACAGATTTCAATCATAAGAGTGGGAGGATTATGCAACGCTTTAATCACAAAGCGTCGTTCAGACGTCTCCATCTTTCATATCAGGAGAACATGCACAACATGCACTATATAAACTGGTATAAGAGTACGTATTTATATTACAGCGCAGCCATTTTTTAAGTTAACCCATTTTGGGCGTGTTTGAGCATTATGTTACACTTTAGCTATTGAAAGATAGCAGCACCTACAAGCACCGAGTGCCGTGCTACGAGCTTGTAGGTCTGCTATTTCTGAATAATTGTGAAAATGTGGCCCAAATGTTTGAATATATTCTTTCAGAGTGAACGTTTTTAACTCAAATCTTTGCTTCTGGGGAGGTCCCTGGAACTGGCATGAATTATTGAGCACCACTGATATAGAAACATATGTATTTCAGAAAACTGTCAGGATTTAGAAGACTTTTTTTTAAATTTCGACGTCAGGCCTAAATGGGTTAAAGGTTTCGGGACAAGTACTGTATAGACTGAGTGACGCACATGTTGCTATATGTTGCTATATGTTGCTATATGTTGCTATATGTTGCTATATGTGTCAACAAGCTAATTCTCACGATCATTTGACATAACACGTTGTCATGGGCCTAAAATAGCAAGCTACAAGCTCATAGATTATTTTTGTATTGATTGAAATATTTATTAACAGTTTGCAGAATGACAGCACAACTCAATACAAAGACTGACCCAATAAAGCATTTACCTTGTTCAATTCATCAAAACATTTAGAGATGTACAAATAGACACTTCTATATAGCCACAGAACGAATTCATCATAAAGGAGGTAAAAAGGGAAAAGAAACGTATACAGTGAGGGGGTGGGAGGGGGGGGGGGGGGTATTCAGATTTTACGGGGGCCAGTTTTGAATTGAATTGCAGCCGTCTGTAGGTGCCCTTTGAGAGCGGTTTTGAAGGAGTCAAGGGATTTGCATGTCTTAATGACTGTTGGTAGGGCGTTACACATTTTGGTGGCATAGGAGCGAAAATAATTTAGTCCCTTGTTTGTGCCGAATCTGGGTTGCACATGGTTTGTTGCACTCCCTCTGGTGTTGTGGGTGTGGACTTCGTTAACATTAACACTCCCAACGCGGATCGCGTATCAATACGTTATCAATTAATCAAACGTCGGGTGCGGATCACGTATCAATACGTTTCAATCACTTTTTTATAGAATACTTTCATTCATCTTTTTACCCACCCGGACAATGAAGAACCATCGCCCTATCATTGCTGCTTACTCCCGCTCACGTGATCAGAAAAAAAAACAAAAAACAAAAACCCCCCTCCCCTCCTGAAAACAGGAGGGCTGGCCGCTTTACGTGTAGAAGCCAGTTGAACGCTGAACGGAACGCTGCCTATTGCCTAAACACATATGCACCAGATCGGCATTGCAATGCATAACATCTGCAACACACATGGACAGATGCATGTTTCCTTCTTCATACTGTAGCGACCAAACGATCCCCGAGCCTACAATACTACAAACTAACAAACGAACTACAGTATCGAGAGGGGCCGCCATGACAACAGACAGTCTACCGTTGGTGGATCACGTATCGCCATGCAGAGCCGTCATAATCGGAGATCGCTCAGACGTGTGATTGTAACGCTTTTTTATTCATTATAATTGTAGTGATAAGACCGCAATGAACGCGTCGGGGACGTAATCGACCCGGGTGTAATGTATAACGAACTTTTCCGCGACCTAAACCGTGGTGTTGTCATCTGTGGAAGTCATTTTTTCCTTCTCGTCGACATCACAGCCGGGTGACGCTTTTTTTCCCCTCCATCGCCCCCAAGCTGCATGCCCATAGCCTGGCTTGGCCAGCCTCATAGCGGGGATTCACTGAAGATTCTTCCCCGGAGGAAACATCAGTGATCCCTCGCTATGAGTCTGGCCGTGCCAGGCTAGCATGCCCAGGCATGTTCCCCTACACTAGCTTGAAAAACAAAATCAGCTGATGACAACGCGTCTCTCACCGTTATACTATAGTTCTGAACCGAACGGTGGAATGGGACTTTTTATAGCCGTACGGATCAAGACTTTTGCTGCCCAATGTGCCCATGACCCCCCCCCCAATGTTACTGCGATCAAAACAATGAAAGCAGTGAGATAGATTAGGCGAGGCGGCAATCATCATCAAAAAGAAAGCATAGTTATGAAGGTTTATAGTCAGACATTGACAGGCAGATATAACAATAAACACAATAAATATGCTATACATCCTATACATCGAATGAAAGCCCTGAATGTGTACTTTTACGAGGAAAAGGGTAAACATTGATCCCATGTACAGTTTGTCATAAATTGGATAATGGGTGGATGCACATTGCGCCCACCAGATATAACTGCAGAGAAGACATGGACCCGAACTCAATATTCACAAAATAAGGCCTATAGCGACATATAAATACTATATACCGTATGAAACAGAAGACTCTCTGCTTTCATAAGGAAAAAAATTGTACTGTAATAATAAAAAAATCACACCCCTGTGAAGTGAGCAGTGCAACTCTACTTCTCTACTTATTCACTACAGCTCGCTATATACGGACTGAGGCAGAAAGTCATGTAAACCTTTTATTTACAGTTTGGTCTGTAAACTTCTACTGTAATAATAAAAATCACACCCCTGTGAAGTGAGCGTTGCAACTGTTCTGTACTTATTCACTACAGCTCGCTATATACGGACTGAGACAGAAAGTCATGTAAACCTTTTATTTACAGTTTGGTCTGTAAACTTCTACTGTAATAATAAAAATCACACCCCTGTGAAGTGAGCGGTGCAACTGTTCTCTACAGTTGCACCGCGCAACTATAAAGAACAGTTGCACCGCTCACTTCACAGGGGTGTGATTTTTATTATTACAGTAGAAGTTTACAGACCAAACTGTAAATAAAAGGTTTACATGACTTTCTGTCTCAGTCCGTATATAGCGAGCTGTAGTGAATAAGTACAGAACAGTTGCAACGCTCACTTCACAGGGGTGTGATTTTTATTATTACAGTAGAAGTTTACAGACCAAACTGTAAATAAAAGGTTTACATGACTTTCTGCCTCAGTCCGTATATAGCGAGCTGTAGTGAATAAGTAGAGAAGTAGAGTTGCACTGCTCACTTCACAGGGGTGTGATTTTTTTATTATTACAGTACAATTTTTTTCCTTATGAAAGCAGAGAGTCTTCTGTTTCATACGGTATATAGTATTTATATGTCGCTATAGGCCTTATTTTGTGAATATTGAGGAGTTCACGTCCATGTCTTCTCTGAAGTTATCTGGTGGGCACAAGCTGCATTCAATAACCAATTACTGTCTAACTGTAGATGGGATCAATGTTTACTGTTTTCCTCGTAAAAGTACACATTCAGGGCTTTCATTCGGTGTATAGGATGTATAGGATATTTATTGGGTTCAATTTTATATCTGCCTGTCAATGTCTCTGACTTTAAACCATCCATAACTCTGCTCGCTGTTCAAGATAACCACTTCCAGGCAAATGCAGGTGTTGCAAAAAGGTCAATATCTCCAGAATGGAACATGGTAAAATCAAAATGTATTTTTTTAATTGAAGTGGACAAGTTCAGCTTTCTTTTGATGTAGGCGTGTGATTCTCGCTATAAGAGAACATTTTACTGTGGGCCCCCGAACAAGGCCTTTGTGCAATGTTAAACGGCAGCAACATCCAAATAGGCCTGTTGAGATCTTGCAGCAATCAAAGTGTTAAGGAAGTATTTTGAAGTATTTTCAGCATGCGACAGCCAGACCTGTTGAAAGAAAGTTATGACATCCTTTTTTTTCTCATTGTGATGAGATCACGTAATCCAGTGGTTCTCTAAGTGGTGTCCGGGGAGTCGGGGGCCCCCAGGGTTCCTTGAGGCAGTTCCAGGGGGTCCCCGGCTAAATGATAGTTTGGAACCAAATGGGCCCTTATGGGTCTGTAAAACTCTGAGAGTCTGGTTCCATTTGTACACTCTCAGAGTTAAATGAACATTGATATTAAGTTAAATTGAGGTCTCAGAGATAGAAATGCCATTAAATGGTAGCCTATTGCATATCAAAGTGGGGGTTAGGGTCCCCTGGCATATGTATTATGAGTATTTTAGAGAGAGAGGGAGAGGGAGAGGGAGAGGGAGAGGGAGGGAGGGGGAGAGAGGGAGGGGGAGAGAGGGAGAGAGAGCCCAAGTGTTCAGTTTAGCCATTTCCAGGTTGTCCTTACATAAATCATAACACTGCGCCCACACACATGCATACTGTACACACACACGCACGTGCACACACACACACACACACACACACACACACACACACACACACACACACACACACACACACAGGACTTATGTAATTCCCTATGAGTAAAGGAAGCAGAAACAAGAAGAAAAAAAATAATGACACAGTCATAAATTATAGCAGCCGGCAAGCTAAACTAATCACAATAATCTAATAGAAAGAAAGAAAGAAAGAAAAAGAAAGAAAGAAAGAACTACAATGTGATGAAACCTATAGAATGTAGGCTACTGAGTGATGAAACCTATAGAATGTAGGCTATACTGAGTGATGAAACCTATAGGATGTAGGCTACTGAGTGATGAAACCTATAGAATGTAGGCTATACTGAGTGATGAAACCTATAGAATGTAGGCTACTGAGTGATGAAACCTATAGGATGTAGAGGCTACCGAGTGATGAAACCTATAGAATGTAGGCTACTGAGGGATGAAACCTATAGAATGTAGGCTATACTGAGGGATGAAACCTATAGAATGTAGGCTACTGAGTGATGAAACCTATAGAATGTAGGCTACTGAGTGATGAAACCTATAGAATGTAGGCTACTGAGTGATGAAACATAGAATGTAGGCTACTGAGTGATGGAACCTATAGAATGTAGGCTACTGAGTGATGAAACCTATAGAATGTAGGCTACTGAGTGATGGAACCTATAGAATGTAGGCTACTGAGTGATGAAACCTATAGAATGTAGGCTACTGAGTGATGAAACCTATAGAATGTAGGCTACTGAGTGATGGAACCTATAGAATGTAGGCTACTGAGTGATGAAACCTATAGAATGTAGGCTACTGAGTGATGAAACCTATAGAATGTAGGCTACTGAGTGATGAAACCTATAGAATGTAGGCTACTGAGTGATGAAACCTATAGAATGTAGGCTACTGAGTGATGGAACCTATAGAATGTAGGATACTGAGTGATGAAACCTATAGAATGTAGGCTACTGAGTGATAACCTATAGAATGTAGGCTACTGAGTGATGAAACCTATAGAATGTAGGCTACTGAGTGATAACCTATAGAATGTAGGCTACTGAGTGATGAAACCTATAGAATGTAGGCTACTGAGTGATGGAACCTATAGAATGTAGGCTACTGAGTGATGGAACCTATAGAATTTAGAGGCTACTGAGTGATGAAACCTATAGAATGTAGGCTACTGAGTGATGAAACCTATAGAATGTAGGCTACCGAGTGATGAAACCTATAGAATGTAGGCTACTGAGGGATGAAACCTATAGAATGTAGGCTACTGAGTGATAACCTATAGAATGTAGGATACTGAGTGTGAGAACCTATAGAATGTAGGCTACTGAGTGATAACCTATAGAATGTAGGCTACTGAGTATGAGAACCGATAGAATGTAAGCTACTGAGTGATGAAACCTATAGAATGTAGGCTACCGAGTGATGAAACCTATAGAATGTAGGCTACTGAGTGATGAAACCTATAGAATGTAGGCTACTGAGTGATGGAACCTATAGAATGTAGGCTACTGAGTGATGGAACCTATAGAATGTAGGCTACTGAGTGATGAAACCTATAGAATGTAGGCTACTGAGTGATGAAACCTATAGAATGTAGGCTACTGAGTGATGAAACCTATAGAATGTAGGCTACTGAGTGATGAAACCTATAGAATGTAGAGGCTACTGAGTGATGGAACCTATAGAATGTAGGCTACTGAGTGATGAAACCTATAGAATGTAGAGGCTACTGAGTGATGGAACCTATAGAATGTAGAGGCTACTGAGTGATGGAACCTATAGAATGTAGAGGCTACTGAGTGATGGAACCTATAGAATGTAGAGGCTACTGAGTGATGGAACCTATAGAATGTAGAGGCTACTGAGTGATGAAACCTATAGAATGTAGGCTACTGAGTGATGAAACCTATAGAATGTAGGCTACTGAGTGATGAAACCTATAGAATGTAGGCTACTGAGTGATGGAACCTATAGAATGTAGGCCTACTGAGTGATGAAACCTATAGAATGTAGGCTACTTTGAAACCTATAGAATGTAGGCTACCGAGTGATGAAACCTATAGAATGTAGAGGCTACTGAGTGATGGAACCTATAGAATGTAGGCTACTGAGTGATGGAACCTATAGAATGTAGGCTACTGAGTGATGTAACCTATAGAATGTAGGCTACCGAGTGATGAAACCTATAGAATGTAGGCTACTGAGTGATGGAACCTATAGAATGTAGGCTACTGAGTGATGTAACCTATAGAATGTAGGCTACTGAGTGATGTAACCTATAGAATGTAGGCTACTGAGTGATGAAACCTATAGAATGTAGGCTACTGAGTGATGGAACCTATAGAATGTAGGCTACTGAGTGATGAAACCTATAGAATGTAGGCTATACTGAGGGATGAAACCTATAGAATGTAGGCTACTGAGTGATGGAACCTATAGAATGTAGGCTACTGAGTGATGGAACCTATAGAATGTAGGCTACTGAGTGATGAAACCTATAGAATGTAGGCTACTGAGTGATGAAACCTATAGAATGTAGGCTATACTGAGTGATGTAACCTATAGAATGTAGGCTACTGAGTGATGTAACCTATAGAATGTAGGCTATACTGAGTGATGGAACCTATAGAATGTAGGCTACTGAGTGATGGAACCTATAGAATGTAGGCTACTGAGTGATGAAACCTATAGAATGTAGGCTGAGTGATGAAACCTATAGAATGTAGGCTACTGAGTGATGGAACCTATAGAATGTAGGCTACTGAGTGATGAAACCTATAGAATGTAGGCTACTGAGTGATGAAACCTATAGAATGTAGGCTATACTGAGTGATGTAACCTATAGAATGTAGGCTACTGAGTGATGTAACCTATAGAATGTAGGCTATACTGAGTGATGGAACCTATAGAATGTAGGCTACTGAGTGATGGAACCTATAGAATGTAGGCTACTGAGTGATGAAACCTATAGAATGTAGGCTGAGTGATGAAACCTATAGAATGTAGAGGCTACTGAGTGATGAAACCTATAGAATGTAGGCTACCGAGTGATGAAACCTATAGAATGTAGGCTACTGAGTGATGAAACCTATAGAATGTAGGCTACTGAGAGATGAAACCTATAGAATGTAGGCTACTGAGTGATGAAACCTATAGAATGTAGGCTACTGAGTGATGAAACCTATAGAATGTAGGCTACTGAGTGATGAAACCTATAGAATGTAGGCTATACTGAGTGATGAAACCTATAGAATGTAGGCTACTGAGTGATGGAACCTATAGAATGTAGGCTACTGAGTGATGAAACCTATAGAATGTAGGCTACTGAGTGATGAAACCTATAGAATGTAGAGGCTACTGAGTGATGAAACCTATAGAATGTAGGCTACTGAGTGATGAAACCTATAGAATGTAGGCTACTGAGTGATGAAACCTATAGAATGTAGGCTACTGAGTGATGAAACCTATAGAATGTAGGCTACTGAGTGATGGAACCTATAGAATGTAGGCTACTGAGTGATGAAACCTATAGAATGTAGAGGCTACTGAGTGATGAAACCTATAGAATGTAGGCTACTGAGAGATGAAACCTATAGAATGTAGGCTACTGAGTGATAACCTATAGAATGTAGGCTACTGAGTGATGGAACCTATAGAATGTAGGCTACAATGTGATGAAACCTATAGAATGTAGGCTACTGAGTGATGGAACCTATAGAATGTAGGCTACTGAGTGATGGAACCTATAGAATGTAGGCTACTGAGTGATGAAACCTATAGAATGTAGGCTACTGAGTGATGAAACCTATAGAATGTAGGCTACTGAGTGATTAAACCTATAGAATGTAGGCTACCGAGTGATGAAACCTATAGAATGTAGGCTACTGAGTGATGAAACCTATAGAATGTAGGCTACTGAGTGATGAAACCTATAGAATGTAGAGGCTACTGAGTGATGAAACCTATAGAATGTAGGCTACTGAGTGATGAAACCTATAGAATGTAGGCTACTGAGTGATGAAACCTATAGAATGTAGGCTACTGAGTGATGAAACCTATAGAATGTAGGCTACTGAGTGATGAAACCTATAGAATGTAGGCTACTGAGTGATGAAACCTATAGAATGTAGGCTACTGAGTGATGAAACCTATAGAATGTAGGCTACTGGGTGATGAAACCTATAGAATGTAGAGGCTACTGGGTGATGAAACCTATAGAATGTAGGCTACTGAGTGATGAAACCTATAGAATGTAGAGGCTACTGGGTGATGAAACCTATAGAATGTAGGCTACTGAGTGATGAAACCTATAGAATGTAGGCTATACTGAGTGATGAAACCTATAGAATGTAGGCTACTGAGTGATGAAACCTATAGAATGTAGGCTATACTGAGTGATGAAACCTATAGAATGTAGGCTACTGAGTGATGAAACCTATAGAATGTAGAGGCTACTGAGTGATGAAACCTATAGAATGTAAGCTACTGAGTGGTGAAACCTATAGAATGTAGGCTACTGAGTGATGAAACCTATAGAATGTAGGCTACTGAGAGATGAAACCTATAGAATGTAGGCTACTGAGTGATAACCTATAGAATGTAGGCTACTGAGTGATGGAACCTATAGAATGTAGGCTACAATGTGATGAAACCTATAGAATGTAGGCTACTGAGTGATGGAACCTATAGAATGTAGGCTACTGAGTGATGGAACCTATAGAATGTAGGCTACTGAGTGATGAAACCTATAGAATGTAGGCTACTGAGTGATGAAACCTATAGAATGTAGGCTACTGAGTGATGAAACCTATAGAATGTAGAGGCTACTGAGTGATGAAACCTATAGAATGTAGGCTACTGAGTGATGAAACCTATAGAATGTAGGCTACTGAGTGATGAAACCTATAGAATGTAGGCTACTGAGTGATGAAACCTATAGAATGTAGGCTACTGAGTGATGAAACCTATAGAATGTAGGCTACTGAGTGATGAAACCTATAGAATGTAGAGGCTACTGGGTGATGAAACCTATAGAATGTAGGCTACTGAGTGATGAAACCTATAGAATGTAGAGGCTACTGAGTGATGAAACCTATAGAATGTAGGCTACTGAGTGGTGAAACCTATAGAATGTAGAGGCTACTGAGTGATGAAACCTATAGAATGTAGGCTACTGAGTGATGAAACCTATAGAATGTAGAGGCTACTGGGTGATGAAACCTATAGAATGTAGAGGCTACTGAGTGATGAAACCTATAGAATGTAGGCTACTGAGTGATGAAGCCTATAGAATGTAGGCTACTGAGTGATGAAACCTATAGAATGTAGAGGCTACTGAGTGATGAAACCTATAGAATGTAGGCTACTGAGTGATGAAACCTATAGAATGTAGGCTACTGAGTGTGAGAACACCAGCAGTATATACAGCAGTAGTTCACCCACCCCTCCCAATACAAGATTTGTCGTGTTAAAAATAATAAAATATTCAAATATTTTAAAAAAGTGTCAAAGAAAAGAGTGTCAAGAAAGCCTGGGGGGTCCCTGAACCCCACTCATTAGACCACGGACCCCTACGGGTCCATTTGGTTCCATTTGTACACTCTCACAGTACGTTTTAACAGCAGGTGAGCATCGGCCGACCCAATCGCCCGTTATCGCCCGAAAAGATGAATTATTTTTTTATCTTTTCGGGCGACATTGCTCCGCCCACTTTTCGACCATCGTCTGTTCGCCTGCTATTGCCGGTTGTTGCCAGTAGGGTCCCATAGACCAATAATGCACTTCCGTAAGTTTTAACCGTACTGTCAGAGTTACAGCCGCATAAGGGTCTATTTGGTTCCTAACTACGGTATCCATCATTTATCTGGGGACCCCCCTGGAACCCCCTCAAGGACCCCTGTGGGTCCCCGGACCACCACTTTGAGAACGTATACAGCAGTGTTGTTTTTGGCAGCAAAATTCTATTTTAGTTTTAGTCATAGTCTCTTGAATAGTTTTCACTTAGTTTTAGTCACATTTTAGTCACCTGGAATGTATTACTGTTAGTCTAGTTTTAGTCGACTAAATGTCATAAGATTTTAGTCGACTAAATCTACAGGTGATTTAGTCGACTAAAATGTGTTTTGGCGGGCCTTGATCAGCATGCAACCAAGTGTAAAATGACTTGTCTTTTACTTATACTGGATCTCTTGTCCACTAGTCCCTTCCTAACATTTTACTCTAGTTTTTATCTGTTGACGAAATTTTAACATATTTAGTCTTAGTTTTAGTCATCATAGCTTAGTTTTCATTTAGTCTCCATGTAGTTTTCGTCAGTGAAAAAAGGTAGTCGATGAACATTTTTCGTCTTGGTTTTAGTTGACGAAAACAGCACTGGTATACAGTATGTGACACAGTACAGTGCCCTGCTGCCACTGCATGGATGGCACCCACACACCCCATTAAGAGTGGAGCCCATGAAGAGAGCCACACTTCTCCTCCCTGAAGAGAGAGAGAGGAGACAAGCAGGACAGGAGGAGATTAGATGTAGAAGAAAAGCAATGCTGCTGTTCCACAGAAGGGGGAGAGGTAGAGGTGTATATAGAAGAGCGAAGAAGACATTTGGAGGAAATTAAGAATGTTAACGTGAGACTATAAAATCAGCACAGCAAGAGACTGGGGGGAAGAGCACAGCACAGGGGCAGGAGAGAGAGAGGAGAGAGAGAGAGAGAGAGAGGGGGAAGAGCACAGCACAGGGGCAGGAGAGAGAGAGGAGAGAGAGAGGGGGAAGAGCACAGCACAGGGGCAGGAGAGAGAGGAGAGAAAGAGGAGAGAGAGAGGGGGAAGAGCACATCACAGGGTCAGGAGAGAGAGAGGAGAGAGAAAGGCGGAAGACCACATCACAGGGTCAGGAGAGAGAGGAGAGAGAGAGGGGGAGAGCACAGCACAGGGTCAGGAGAGAGAGAGGAGAGAGAGAGGGGGAAGAGCACAGCACAGGGGCAGGAGAGAGAGAGGAGAGAGAGGAGAGAGAGAGGGGGAGAGCACAGCACAGGGGCAGGAGAGAGAGGAGAGAAAGAGGAGAGAGAGAGGGGGAAGAGCACATCACAGGGTCAGGAGAGAGAGAGGAGAGAGAAAGGCGGAAGACCACATCACAGGGTCAGGAGAGAGAGGAGAGAGAGAGGGGGAGAGCACAGCACAGGGTCAGGAGAGAGAGAGGGAAGAGCACAGCACAGGGGCAGGAGAGAGAGGAGAGAGAGAGGGGGAGAGCACAGCACAGGGTCAGGAGAGAGAGAGGGAAGAGCACAGCACAGGGGCAGGAGAGAGAGTGGAGAGAGAGGGAGGGAGGGGGAAGAGCACAGCACAGGGGCAGGAGAGAGAGAGGAGAGAGAGAGGGGAGAGCACAGCACAGGGTCAGGAGAGAGAGAGAGGGAAGAGCACAGCACAGGGGCAGGAGAGAGAGATGAGAGACAGAGTAGGACTCGTGTGCAGTAAATTAGTCAGTGAGCAGTGGTACTGTGGCTCTCAAGACACTGCCCAGCAAGCCAAATGACGTCATGATGACGTTATGATACGTCCTCCGGTGACTCCGTGACTTTCAGGACTAGGCCAGATCACAGCCCATATGGGGATGATCTTTACGTTCAGGACTAGGCCAGATCACAGCCCATATGGGGATGATCTTTACGTTCAGGACTAGGCCAGATCACAGCCCATATGGGGATGATCTTTACGTTCAGGACTAGGCCAGATCACAGCCCATATGGGGATGATCTTTACGTCATTTCCAGGACGTCTTCACCAGTTGAAATAATAATAAATAATATAGCTTATTCTGGGCCAGATCTGACTAGTTATTATGATATGACTTAAGTTGATCCTGCCTCTATCTCTCTGATTCATCCAGGGACATCTGTCTTAGTGGGCAGAATTTATGTTGGTTGAAATCGGGTGATATTCTGGGTCAGATCTGACTAGTCTTGGTTTGACTTGATCTGGCCACAATGAGACGTCACTAATTCGTCCAGGTCCTGACCGTGCTTGCTGCGTGTTTATGTGTGGGTGATGACTGATGAGGGCCAGTGGTGTGTATAGTTACTAAGAGCTTTTACTCTCAAGTATACTGCATGTACTTAAGTAAACATTTGTGGGTATTTTCTTTTAGTACTTTTACTTTTTACTTTTACTCCACTACAAAAAAAACGACTTTGTAGATTTTTATTAAACATACGTTAACCACTTCAGTCCTATACTGTACATTTCATCCATTTGAGAATAGCTGATCCACAAGCTCACAATGCATTGTGTGCTTGTAGATCTGCTATTTTCAAAATATATATATGTTTTTTTACATTTTATTCATTTGAAAACTCTAATTGAATTCTGGCCTTTCACTTGTAATTGTACATTGCAGTATTGATACTTTTTGTAAAGTAAAAGAGTACCTTCCCCCCCCCTTGTGTGTGTGTTGGGGAGAGACAGAGGGGGCAGAGCGGGACAGAAAAGTGACAGGACAGCCTTGGAGCAGCGACTGCACCTTGAATTACTGTAGCAGCTCATCATGCAGTCAGGCTCATGGGAGGGAGGGCTGAGCTGGTCATTATGGAATGTAAGTGTACAGTTCAGACTGAGGTGGGCAGCCACAGTGCAGGTGGAATAGTTACTGATGCTGGTCCCAGTGGGCAGGAAAAGTGGTAGGCCTGTATTTTAGGGACCCGAATTTGCAAATGCAAAAAGCTGACTGACTGACTGGCGAACTGACGTATGTGAAGTTTGTGAAGTTTGCTGCCTATTTTTATGACTTCTGGATTTGCAAGTGTAAACGCTCCAGCTATAAACTGACTTTTGTAACTTGACAGCGCACAGTATGATTTCAACTGTGTGACTGACACACATTATGTGTACTACAGGCCGACAGCAGGGGTAAATTATTTGCTGTCGCCTCACAGCTAGAAGGTCCTGGGTTCGATTCCCGCTGGGGACGCTGTGGGCGCTGGTGGCGTGTTCTCTCCTCCGCCTCATCAGTGCCCATACCGTTGGCGAAAGGGCCTTTCTGTGTGGAGTTTGCATGTTCTCCCGTGTCCCCTAGGGTAGGTACCCTCACAAAAAACATGCAGTAATCGTGGTCTCTAAAATGCCTCCCCCTGGCCAGCCCGGGCGCCTGATGGAGGTGAAAAGGGACTGGTTGGAATAACGTGCTCCTTCCACGCGCTACATCCAACCGGGGAAACCCCACCCCCGTCAGGTGAAAAGAAGCGGCTTGAACTCCTCATGCATAGAAGGAAACAGGAGGTCAGTCCGCTGCCCCCCCAGGTTGGCAGAGGGAGTGTAGAGCCCAAGATTACATTAGACACTGGGTGAAAAAATGGGTTGCAAAATCGTGGGATGAAAAAAACAACAGACAGACAGACAGAGGAAGAGTGAGTGACAGAGAGGGAGAGGGGGCTGAAGCGAGAGGGGAAAGGAGGAGGGGCGGGGGAACGGAATGAACGAGGGAAAGAAGGAGGTATAGGTCGAGTGGACACCAACTCATATACACATATTTCTTCATTCTATTTTAATTGTTGTACATATATTAGTCTCGATTGTTTTATTTCACGCGTGCTTTGGCAATGTAAACATATGTTTCCCTGTGCCAATAAAACCCCCTTAGAAGAATTTAATTGAAAATTGAGAGGTGGTGGGAGGGAGGGAGAAGCGGAGAGAGAGAGAGAGCCCATTTCACCCACGCACTAACCCGGCCATGCAGTGCTGGGTACGGAAACCTGAACACGCTGATGTATGTGTGTGGATAACTGAAGCAGGCACGTACTGTACTCCACCAACCATGCAGCCGCTGCCGGGCAAGATGATGATAATGCAGTGCAAAGCGGAGCTTTTTCTGCTTGTAATCAAATAAAAGTGAAGATAAAATATCATGCGCACAACTACTGCAGAGGATGTAATATTGTATACTCGATACATACTGTATGGCTTTACCACAGCCAATTGGGTTCTCTTTTAGGGAGGAGAGGAGCCTTCTCTTCTGGGATTGAAGCCAGTCCTCCCATATGGGAGATGATGGCATTTCTGTGTTGTTCTTGCTTACGGTAAATCGCTCTGGATTAAGAGTGACTGTGTCTGCTAAATGCCTAAATTGTACATAACTGAGCTAAGACAGAATGCCGACTTGGGCAGCGGAGATATTGAGCTTTGAGGTTCAGGCAATACCAGACCATGCACAGGGTCAATGTTTGAGGGCGGCTGTGGCTCAGGAGGTAGAGCAGGTCGTCCAATGATCCATGGGTCGGCGGTTCGATTCCCGGCTCCTCCTGTCTACATGTCGAAGTGTCCTTGGGCAAGACACTGAACCCCAAATTGCTCCCGATGTGCTGGTTGGTACCTTGCATGGCTTCTGCCGCAATCGGTGTATGAATGTGTGTGTGAATGGGTGAAGGTAATGCACTCTATGTAAAGCGCCTTGGATAAAGGCGCTATATAAATGCACCATTTACCATTTCTCAACTATAAAAGGCTGTTTTTAAAAGCAATATCAAGCATTGTCAATCATGCGTGGAGAAACCTCACTGCTTTCCATGTGGGCAGAGAAGTTTAAAGTGTTATTTTTAGGTGCGTGTTGTTGCTGCTGCGCGTGGCGTGATCCTCCACCCGTAGCTTGAAGGGCAGCAACAAAACTCACACGAAACGGAAATATCAAAGCACAGATGATGATCATCACTACTGTATTTCTACTCTTAACGGATGTAGGCCTGATTTTTTCTGAAATACCCATGTTTCTATATCAGTGGTGCTCAATATTTCATGTCAAGGACCCCCAGAATTGTGTATTTGGCCGCCGACCCCCATCTGAAAATATGTTGTTCCAGAGACCCCCCCAGGAGCAAATATATGAGTTAAAAACGTTCGCTCTGAAAGAATATATATAAAGATTTGTGCCACATTTTCACGATTTTTCAAAAATAGCAGACCTACAAGGTCGTAGCGCGGCTTGAGCTATGAGCTTGTAGATCTGCTATTTTTCAATATCTAAAGTATAACAGACTGCTTAAAACATCAAAAGGGGTTCCCGTACAGAATGGGTTAAGAGCTTGCAGTGTACCAATATTAGCAAATAAAGGTTTGACTTGACAAACAACAGGACAACAGAAAAAAGAAAAATCCTCAATGAATGGAGACAGGAGACAGAAAAAGCCAAAGAGGAAGAACAGCGTCACTCACTCCACAAGTGTCTCTCCATTGCCTAGGAGACCATCCCTATTGGCATTGTCCGGATATAAACATGACACGTTGTCTAAGTTTAGACAGCAGCCAGTGACCGTGTGGGATGAGTCACTAATGGAGAGACATAATTGCCGTGGCGTATTAAACCATTCTGGGCGGGAACCCCTTTTGGTGTTTTAAGCTTTAGCTATGCTATGACTCTTTAAAATAAAGTTCTTGAACCAGCAAGTGGTGGTGTGCGGGTCTCTCCTCCTTCCTCATAACGTTTGCTGTACTGCCAGGACCTATACGCACCTGCTATAAAATTGAACCGGGTGTGCGGAAGTCATCCCAAGAGATTTAGCTATTGAAAAATAACAGATCTACAAGCTCATAGCGCGGCACCGAGTGCCGCGCTATGAGCTTGTAGATCTGTTATTTTTGAAAAATCGTGAAAATGTGGTGCAAATCTTTGAATATATATTCTTTCAGAGCGAACATTTTTAACTCAAATCTTTGCTTCTGGGGGGGGGTCCCTGGAACAACATATTTTCAGATGGGGGTCGGCGGCCAATTACATATGATATTGGGGGTCCTTGAAATGAAGTAGTTTGAGCACCACTGACATAGAAACATAGGGTTTTCTGAAAAACATGTTTTAGAAGACTTTGAGATAGAGATTTGTAGAATCGAACTTAGGTCTAACTGGGTTAAGCATCCGCAGGGGCCACTGTGTGGGTCCTGCTGACTGACTGATGACATGTGTCCATTTAGACGCCCGCGGCAAACAGGGCTGATTTTTGCGCAGTTTATAGTCACGTGGGGCCTGCGTTTTCAGTTTATAGTCACGTGGGTCCTGCGTTTTCAGTTTATAGTCACGTGGGGCCTGTGTTTTCAGTTTATAGTCACGTGGGTCCTGTGTTTTCAGTTTATAGTCACGTGGGGCCTGTGTTTTCAGTTTATAGTCACGTGGGTCCTGTGTTTTCAGTTTATAGTCACGTGGGGCCTGTGTTTTCAGTTTATAGTCACGTGGGTCCTGTGTTTTCAGTTTATAGTCACGTGGGGCCTGTGTTTTCAGTTTATAGTCACGTGGGGCCTGTGTTTTCAGTTTATAGTCACGTGGGTCCTGTGTTTTCAGTTTATAGTCACGTGGGGCCTGTGTTTTCAGTTTATAGTCACGTGGGGCCTGTGTTTTCAGTTTATAGTCACGTGGGTCCTGTGTTTTCAGTTTATAGTCACGTGGGGCCTGTGTTTTCAGTTTATAGTCACGTGGGGCCTGTGTTTTCAGTTTATAGTCACGTGGGTCCTGTGTTTTCAGTTTATAGTCACGTGGGGCCTGTGTTTTCAGTTTATAGTCACGTGGGTCCTGCGTTTTCAGTTTATAGTCACGTGGGGCCTGCGTTTTCAGTTTATAGTCACGTGGGTCCTGCGTTTTCAGCTTGTAGATCTGCTACTGGCTGCTAAAGTTTCAGACGATATCATTATCTTTCTTGCCCTGAGCAGTGTCTCATATGCTATGATATGAGACACTTTGAACAATGGTTAGTTCACAAAGTGGCAATTATTACAAATGTCCCACTTTTCTTTTTCTCTTTGTTTAATTATTTTCAAACTGCTTGCTGAACTCTAGCTCAGTGGTTTTCAACCCTTTTCATATCAAGGCCCATTATTTATTCTGTATTTGAGCCACGGAACCACCATTTGATGACATTTAGCCTCTCAGACCCATACTTTTTATATTTTGTTGTCGTATTGGATACGATTTTGTCCACAATGTTGGTACCATAGGAGAGATAACAGGCAAAAGGTTGACCAAAATAACAATTCTTCTACATTCTCTAATTGTGTAGACTTCTGGTAAATTAAGTAAAGCAGATGTTTAACAATAATCTAACTCTTGAGAGCGTAAAATTAAACCCAATCGATGGACCCGTACGGGTCCATTTGGTTTCATTTTACACTCCCCAAAAGTTAAAGATCTGGGTCCATTTGGTTACCAACTCTCCATCATTTAGCTGGGGACCAACTGGAACCCCCTCCCGGATCACTGGTGGTCCCTGGTAGAGTTGTTCCGATACCGATACTGGTATCGGTTACTCGGTCCAATACCCCCCTCAAGTACTCGTACTCGGAAACGTAGTACTCAGTACCAAAACATCCAATTGACACTAGGCTGAACAAATGCAACGGGAGCAAGTCTGACCCAACACTGCAGCAAATCGCCAAAAACAGCTGATCTACATGTACAAGCATAAATGACAGATCGGAGATCCATCTGCATCTACAAGAAAAAGGGTCTCAAATAAGTGGTTACTCAACAAAAATAAAGTACTCGTATCGGTAAAACCACTGCTCTAGCTGTAGCTGAAGTTTATCTCTGCATACCCAAGAGAATTCATGTAAAAAAAACTCCTGCATCTTTTCCTAGTCAGAGACGTGCCAACAGACGTACTGTACAGTACACCACAATGTTCTACTTCTAATTGGCATACGATAGTCACAAATAATAGCTATCTGTCACCCTCTGGCAGCAATAAGCCTGACTTAAACTTGGTTGTCTGCAGGTGCCGTTGTAGCAAATTGAGTTGTCTATAGGAGCACTTTTGACCTTGCAGCATAAATGATTGGAGAGAGACCAGGCATGTCCTTATTTCTGTATCATTTTATTAAGGACAAAGCTTAGTTGCCAAATTCATGTTAAGTCCACTCCAGTGCTACTCATCCCAGAGCAGTCCCATCATAGCTGTTCCCGATCTCAACTGGAACCCCGCATCTTGATCTCACTGCCTCTCTGTCTGCATAAGCAGTATATAACATATAAGCAATATGGATATTTCCTTGTGATGTGGCTTCGTAATATACGGCACCGTGCAACACAAATCAAACAAATAAAAAAGCAGCTCTACAAGCACACAACGTGTCGCACAGCAACGCTTTTTGATGACGCCATTTCCGGTTGGCACAGACAGACACCACACAGACACGCTCAGCTAAGTAGAACGGCAGCACACTTTGACGCACGGCACAAAGGGAAATTTCCATTATGGTGACAACTGCAAGACAAGTTGGGGTGATTTATAATAATGGTCATTATCTAATTACACCATGACACAAAAAAAAGAAAACAATATGGATATTTTGAGACAATTCAGTTAACCCACCTCATGTGTGTATTGTCGGTGGTTCCCGAACTTTTTCATGTCGAGGACCCCCAAATTGACACTTATTAGCCCACGGACCCCCATTTGAAAAGATATGCCAGGGACCCCCATAAGAGAAGATCTTTTTACGGCTCTAGCAGTGATTCTCAACCCGTTTAATTTCAAGGACCCCCCCCCAGTTTGACATGCATTAGTCTACGAACCCCTATTTAACCCATTTTGGGGCGGGAACCCCTTTTGGTGTTAGCATTATGTTATGCTTTAGCTATTGAAAAATAGCAGATCTACAAGCTCATAGCGCGCCACCGAGTGGCGCGCTACGAGCTTGTAGGTCTGCTATTTTTGAAAAATTGAAGAACGACTGACATTCAGAAAACTGTATTTTTGGAATGTGATCTCAGGTCAAAATGGGTTAATGGCATTTCTATCTCTGGGACCCCCAATACGAGTCCATTTGGTTCCAGTTGTACACTCTCAGAGTTACAGACCCATAAGGGTCCATTTGGATCCAAACTATCATTTAGCTGGGGACCCCCTGGAACTCCCTCAAGGACCCCTGGGGGTACAAAATGTGAATGGTGGGATCTTTTGTAGTCTTTTTTTTAATGTTTTGCCAATGATGCTAAACCATCAGTGCTCGACACACCTCTCTCTCACTGCCAAATGTATTCCAGCCCACGCCAGTGCCGGTTTAGTGCTGTGCCAGGTCAAATAGCAAAGCTGAGGGATCGGGACTTTCCCCCTTGAAGCGAGCTAGGTGCCACTGGAATGGACGGAAAGTCAGAATCAATGGAAAAGGTTGTCCGAGGACTCCCAGCTAGGGCTATTATCCATATTAAGTAGCGTATAGTCATTACTATTCCAGGCTTTGAAACCAAAGTATAGCAGACATGAGGAAGCAATGTTATATTGTGTAACAGTGACCACAAGAGGACAACAGCCCACATTATCATCCTCTTATAATGAGTAAACACAAAACACATGACCGCTGACATCAGCTCAGTTAGTTGTGCACAGCAGGGGCCATCAATGTCCGTACACAGCGAGGAGAGCAGGCTGCATGCTCGGCTCGCACGGGCAGGCAGTGTTGATTCCGTCGACAAAAACCCCCCACCTTTTTTCACCTATGAAAACTAAGCTCTGACTAAAACTAAAGACTATTAGTATATAATTATATATTGACAATTTCGTCAACAAATAAAAACTAGACTAAAATGTTAGGAAGTGACTATAGTGGACAAGAGATCCAGTATAAGTCATTTTACACTTGGTTGCATGCTGAAAATAGCAGATCTACAAGCTCACAAGCTTGTGAAAGTGTAAAATCGGTCATTACGACGGCATCAAGGCCCGCCAAAATACCGTTGATTTAGTCTACGAAAAATCTTATGATATTTAGTCGACTAAATAAAACTAGACTAACACTAAGCCATTCCCTGGTGACTAAAATGTGACCAAAACTAAATGAAAACTAAAATCAAAATTTGCTGTCAAAATCAACACAGTGGCCAGGAGACCTGTGTCCACTCCAACAGTTGGGACCGCCATGCCTGGGCGCGCTGTGATCGCACTCCCACCTACACAACATGCATATTCCATTTCTAGACATGCATGTGCACACATGCGCACACACACACACACACACACACACACACACACACACACACACACACACACACACACACACACACACACGTACCACTTTGTTATGCCACCTCCAGACATATTGCAGCACACCATATGATCCCACTCTTTCAATTCACAGACTTCATGTAGGAACAATATCGCAGCAAAGGCAGAATTGAAGGGAAATGTTGTCCTTACGCCACTATCCAACACTATCCAACACTATTCAAATGTTGTCCTTACGCCACCATCCAACACTATCCAACACTATCCAACACTATCCAACACTATCCAACACTATCCAACACTACCCAACACTATCCAACACTATCCAACACTATCCAACACTACCCAACACTATCCAACACTATCCAACACTACCCAACACTATCCAACACTATCCAACACCATCCAACACTATTCAAATGTGGATTAAATTAAAGTATTTAACGACAGCAGCTGACAATGGAGCTGACAATCAGCTAGCTTGTCTGTCTGCTGGGAAGTGTAAGGCAGATAGCAGACAGACAACAGTCATACAGCTGTCTGTCTGCTGGGAAGTGTAAGGCAGATAGCAGACAGACAGACAGACAGACAGACAGACAGACAGCTGTCTGTCTGCTGGGAAGTGTAAGGCAGCTAGCAGACAGACAGTCATACAGCTGTCTGTCTGAACTGTATAAAGTGTAAGCAGGCAGACAGACAGACAGACAGACAGACAGACAGCTGTCTGTCTGTATAAAGTGTAAGCAGACAGACAGTCATACAGCTGTCTGTCTGTCTGTATAAAGTGTAAGCACTAAGCAGACAGACAGTCATACAGCTGTCTGTACTGTATGAAGTGTAAGCACTAAGCAGACAGACAGACAGTCATACAGCTGTCTGTCTGTACTGTATAAAGTGTAAGCACTAAGCAGACAGACAGACAGACAGTCATACAGCTGTCTGTCTGTACTGTATAAAGTGTAAGCAGACAGACATACAGCTGTCTGTCTGTCTGTCTGTCTGTACTGTATAATAAAGTGTAAGCACAAGCACACAGACAGATAGTCAGACAGACAGCTGTACTGTATAATAAAGTGTAAGCACAAGCAGACAGACAGATAGTCAGACAGACAGCTGTACTGTATAATAAAGTGTAAGCACAAGCAGACAGACAGATAGTCAGACAGACAGCTGTACTGTATAATAAAGTGTAAGCACAAGCAGACAGACAGATAGTCAGACAGACAGCTGTACTGTATAATAAAGTGTAAGCACAAGCAGACAGACAGATAGTCAGACAGACAGCTGTACTGTATAATAAAGTGTAAGCACTAATATAAGCAGCAGGAAGGAAACAACAGAGGGAGAAAAGGAAAATCACATCAACTCCCACGCAGACAGGACGGCACTTCAGTTTGGGAGTTATGTAACGTCGGTCCCATCGTGGGAGATTATTACACTCATTCCGCCCCAAGCAGGTGTGTGCGTGCGTGCGTGCGTGCGGGGGTGCGTGTGTGCATGTGTGTGTGTGTGTGTGGTCCAGTAAACTGCAATATTAGAGACAGACAGACGGGATAATGGGATAAGATAGTCAAAGGGGCAGTGCCCTCAATGCCCTCAAAGTTGCCCTCTATAAACACCTATCAGCAGACAAGGGGAGGTGAATGTGGTGACTGGCCGCCGTTTTACCTTTTTCTCATTCGCAGCCACATAACATATAGGGCCCTATTTTTGTCAGTGCCTGACCCCTAATCTCTAAACTACAGTACTTTAACCTTTTTTGAGCGGTGTAAACCACTCCTACGACTGGCTTTGTTAGTTTACGTGTGTCTGTCTGTCTGTGCTCAAAAAATTAGCATGGTTGCTACGGTCACCCAGTTCACCCAGTGTGATTTCATTACGTCAGACATTACGTCAGACCACAGATGATCAGGCTATATAAGACCTTACACCACTCAGTTCACACGGGTGTGATTTTTTCTTATTATTTTGAAAAACCTTTTTGAATAGTTTTTTTTGTTGCATAGAAGTGTTTATTTGTCTTTAAATGTTCTGATGAATTGAAAATAGAGGACCCATATGTAAACATGTCTTGGTGCTTTTTCTGGTTTTATCCTCTTAGCAGATGTTGTGTTGGCCTGTACTTTCCTTGTACTGTACCCATTCTGCAAACTGTTAATACAATTCTCAATCAATCAATTAATCCATCTTCAGTAGCCTAATTAATCAATTAGTCAAAATGATTGATCGGGACAGTTGTTTTGAACAGTTGGTATAGACTTCTTCTCATCTGTCCCCTTGACTCCAATGTGGAGCAGACATTTACAAAAGTAACCAGTTCTTATCAAAATTACGTTTCTTAGCAAGATAGATGTCGCCCCATGAAGTGGAAAAATGTGTTGATGCATAAACCTAGTGTGATTTGCATAATAGCGTGTTAATGTTCGACAGTAAATGGTAAATGGTGCATTTATATAGCGCCTTTATCCAAGGCGCTTTACATAGATTGTGCATTAAATTCACCCATTCACACACACATTCATACACCGATGGCGGCGGAAACCATGCAAGGCACCAACCAGCACATCAGGAGCAATTAGGGGTTCAGAGTCTTGCTCAAGGACACGCTCCCCCAGAGTTAGGACACTAACTCTGGGGGAGCCCGGGTTCGAACTGGCAACCTTGCGGTTGCCGTCCGGCCACTCTACCCCTGAGCCACCGCCGCCCCTAATTGATAGTCTGGCCTCAAATGTTGCTGTTGAATGGAGGTGATGACCCACCCTCCGCTCCAATACGCAGCTATGTGTGTGTCCGTGTATGTGTGTCTGTCTCTGTGTCCGAGCACGGACAGCTGCAACACCTAAAGTGGCCAGTATAGAGTACAGCACAGAGTTAAAGTGGCACAGAGTACAATGCACTACGAGCCCTGGGTGCGTTCCTGGGGGTCTGGATGTTCCGGGGACCCCCGGGGACCCCCACGCGGTAACTCTGTCATTTCTCTACCGTTTCGGACACGGGGTGGCTCGCCGGAACCGGGCCGGCAGCCTGGGTGCCCCCCCGGGGGACCCCCACATGGTAACTCTGTCATTTCTCGAAGATTTCTCCCAAAATAATCCAAGTACAGTACTACAGAGCACAGTACACTACAGTACAGTACAGAGAACCAGCAGGCCTGATGGTAATTGCTGTTGTATTCCAAAATGTGTTAATAGCACAGGCAGACTCTTCACATATGTAGCTAGGTGTAATGTTAGAGTCCACAGAAGTGAACCTTTCAAGCCCGTTTTCTCAACTCGCTGTTTTCTGTAAGACATTACTCTATAAGCCACATCTCCAAAACTGGTGGGTCAAACTGAACAACCAAAATGTCAATTTGAAGCTATGATTCCCTGCTTTCACATTTTTCAATAATAGCCTTGGTCAGAAGCGGTCACAGTGTGTGTGTCGCTCTGTGCGGACAATCCGCGGAAGATGATAGCCATATATGGAGACGCCTGGATCATCACCTAGAATCTCCATATATGGAGCTGGCCAATACCTCTACATCTGACCTCACGGATTCCACATATGGATATCGCTGACCTGTCATCACAATGATGACTCGACCAGTTCAACACAATGGTATAAAAACAAAAGCCACACATTCTCTGGATGTTTCACCTCTTCACCATTCTAGCTTCAAGACGTTAGTATTATATTGTGAGTCACCACCGTCAAGACAGTAGTATCTTTCATTGTGCATTCACAAAATGGTCAAAGTTGATCCCATGTCAAAGTGCCAGCGCTCGCCCAGCAATCTGCCGTCACCCGGGCGGATGTGTGCTGCACACGCCGATCTGCGCCAGCAGCAGCGCGACCTCCACCACACTCTCACGGAGGAGACCGCCGTCGATCTGCGCCAGCAGCAGCGCGACCTCCACCACACTCTCACGGAGGAGACCGCCGTCGAGCGCCGGCGTCGTCTGGCCAGGGAACGCCAGCGGCGCCACCGCCAGAGACAAAAAGTAACCTCGACCGGTCATGTCTTCATAAACGGCGCTGACAATCAATACAACGGTGACGATCAAGTGGACACCACAGTAATGGACATCCTACCGGTGGACCAATCGTCAGCTACCCAACACTGTGCAAAAAGCTTGGAATACGGATGTGTATATTACAGGAAACTCCCGTTAAACTTTCCAACAAACTCCCGTAAACTCCCGAATTGTACCATCACACCCGTATTTATATACTGTTGTAAATGCCCGCTAAACTTGAGGTTTACGGGCAAAATACAGTGCCCACAATTGCCCGTTAAGTCCTCTTTTCACGCAGTGCAAGTTGATCCCATGCCAAAGTGCCAGCGCTCGCCCAGCAGTCTGCCGCCACCCGGGCGGATGGCCGATCTGCCCCAGCAGCAGCGTGACCTCCACCACACTCTCACGGAGGAGACCTCCGTCGAGCGCCGCCGCCGTCTGGCCAGGGAACGCCAGCGGCGTCACCGCCAGAGACAAAATCACCGCCAAAAGAGTCTCACGGAGAACGCCGTCGCGGAACGCCGTCGCCTGATACTCTTATTGCGTCGCCGCCTGAGCAATAAGAGTAACGGCAGCGTCGTCGCCAGAGTCTCTCGGAGGAAGCGGTCGCGAGGCGGCGCCAGAGACAAAAAGTAACATCGACCAGCCATATCTTGAACACATACACTAACGGTGACAATCAAGTGGACACCACAGTAATGGAAATCCTACCAGTGGACCAATCGTCTGCAGCTACCCCACGCCGCCCGCCGAGAACTAGAGTTCTCAACAGGCCCGACAATTAAGGCCCTGGGCTGGCACAGCTCAAGACCCACTTCTACACTCTTGCTTTGAATTGATCTTTTAATTTTTTGTTATTCATGTCCTCACTGTATTGCATTACTGCTCTTGTTTTTTTAATGTTTATGCCTTTCTTTTCTTTTCTTTTCTTTTCCATTGCTCTGTAAAGCACTTTGAGCTGCATTTCATGTCATGAGAGGTGCTATACAAATAAAGCTTTAGTATTATTATTATTTTATGCCCATATATGGAGATCTGATGTCATCAAAATGTGTCTGAGAGAGGTTAAATCTCATCAAGTGGTGGTCCGTGGCTCAAATGATGAATAAATAATGGATCTTGATACGAAAAGGGATGAAAAAAATGATCTCTATAAACACCAGATTGGGTGTCAACCCTGCAGATGGTGAAATGAAAGACATTCTGGCTTAGCCTAGGTTTTAGACTCTTGTAGATGTATTTGATCGATTCTGACATTTAGAATTGATAATAGGCCTACATCTACAGAGTCTAAATCTTAGGCTAATTCTGGCTGACATGCATGCTTTAGCAGCCCACTGGTTGGTAGAGGTCCAGCAGGCTCAGGTCAGGGACCCCCCAGGGGTCCTTGTGCAGGGATTCCAGGGGCTCAGGTGAATGATTGAGTTATTATAGAAACCAAATGCACCTTAATATGTCTGTAACTCTGACTCAGAGTAATTTGTCTCCATAATTATGTATTCTGTACTTTCCTCCTGTAAGTGCAAACTGTTCAATCAATCAATCAATCAATCAATCAATGAGTCACTGCTCAGTGCTTGATTATTCCCATTCCCCCAATCATCACTATATAATCTGCCAATCATCACCAAATCTAATTGCAAAGCATAAAGTGTGAATGTCAACAAGAAACGAGAATCATAGAATGCTTCTAAGGCGCTCAAACCACACACTTGTTTTCATACTGACCGTATAAACTATGTGTAAACAAAACAAACGCCAACGCGTGTGGGCCAACTGGTGGGCAGCAGAAGAGAGAGATCTTCAGAGACAAGAGGATACAAAAAAACACGAAAATCACCAAGATACGCCCCCACCATGCGTACGTGCGTGCACGACTCTCAAGGAACTTAAAGATGATTTTTTTGAAAGTGCCTCATCAAAACACACATTATGCATGCTCCTTCTGTTCTGAAAGCCCCGTCTGGCTCTTAAAGTGATTCAAACAAACAACAGTCAGTCAGTATTCCATCCATCCATGAATGATGCAGGTCAGGTAGCTGAATCAATGCCTGAATCCACTTACCTTTCTTTCTTCTGTCTTGGTCTGGTGGTGGAGGCTCAGAGGTGCGTCGTCAATCAGTGATGTTTTGGAGACTCCGTCTATACTGTGTCTGGCTCCCCCCGTTTCATGCTGTTTTCATGGTTCTTTTTTTTCCACTAGAGAACGCAGAATATGGTGGCAAGGAGGAGGAGGAGGAGGAGGAGTGCTTTTTTGTTGTAATTTCTCTCTATAAGCATGCATTCTGAAGTGAAGTGATACAGTCACAGGCAGACAGACAGTCCCCCATGCAGCCCCAGGCAGGCACACACCACTCCTCTGCAGGTTGGCAACTTGGAAAAACTCCCACCCTTCCCTCCCTCCCTTTCCCCTCTCGACTGGAATGAGTATCTGACACAGTTTACTCATACATAATAAGTTACATATGATATAACCCTTGGGCTTGGAGATATATAGGGTTTTGTTTTTTCCCTTGGGTAAGGGTTGCGGCGTTTATTTCAAGTGTATAATTGATTGATTGAAGTATTTATTAACAGTTTGCAGAATTACAGAGGCTACATTTCAAGCACAACTCAATACAAAAACTGTTAACTGAGTGCACACACCATAACACATAACAACATAACACATTACACTTGTTTACAAGAGGGTCCATGCACCATTTTCAATTCATCATAACATTTAGACTTAGAGACGGCTCCATGGCCCGCGTGTTGTTTAGGCTAAATTGTCCAGTCAAAGGAGAAGGAATAATAGAAATAAGATATATCTTGTGTGTTTTAATTTATTATACTTTGACAGATAGGCCATATAGTCTGATTTAATCGATAAAACATGCAGCTTTTTTGCCCCCTTATAATATAATCCACAGACAGACTCACTGCAGCTCAATTCTTCAAGAGGGAACATAAAAGCCAATTTGAGCGCAGGACGCATCATCACCACCACAGTGGATCTACAAATTAGGTGTAAAGGAGCATGTAGGCTATATATGCATGGCTAATTGGACATTCCTACGTATTCTATAATTATCTGGATACATTTATAGGCTTTTAAAACTGTCTGGGGATGATTGATGGATGGAGGGATCATCATGGATAGAAAGATGTGCGCTTTGGGTGTGACTGCATGTGTACCGTAATTCATATGCGGTGACGTGCTATTCCGCGAATGGACACTGGAGGGCGCTGTAGACCGTGCAGTACTGTAACTGTCTGTCTGTCAAGTCCCTATTATGAGTCACGACTAGTCTGTTTAGCATTCTATTCAAATGTCTCTGCGTTTCTTAGATTGATTTAATACTGTATTATGGTCTGCATGGACCAGCACAGGAAAGTAGAAGTACTACACCAGTGGTTCCCAGACTTTTTCATGTCAAGGACCCCCAAATTGACAGTAATTAGCCCACAGACCCCCATTTGAAAAGATATGCCAGGGACCCCCATGCAGGAGAGAAGGCTCTAGCAGTGATTCTCAACCAGTTTAATTTCAAGGACCCTCAGTTTGACATGCATTAGTCTAAGGACCCCTGTTTGATGGCATTTCTATCTCTGGGACCCCCAATTTATATTGTAAAATCACTGTTAATTTAACTCAGAGTGTACAAATGGAACCAAATGGACCCGTTTAGGGTCCATCTGTACACTCTCAGAGTTACAGACCCATAAGGGTCCATTTGGTTCCTAACTATCATTTAGCTGGGGACCCCCTGGAACTCCCTCAAGGACCCCTGGGGGTCCCCGGACCCCACTTTGGGAACCACTGTACTACACTACACTATACCACTACCTACAACACTACACCATATTGACTTGTTTCCATTGGGGTCCTTTTGTACGGCTCATCGAAAACATTTAATGATGGCATTCATTTCTCTTCTCGTATTTAGTCCACGTTCTTCTAAATTGTTCTAACATCTCTCGTATTCCAGCCGGTCTGAACTTCTTTCTTCCTACAAAAAGCCTATATTTGGGGCCACATGTGGCCCCCACCTTCACTTAATGTGGCCCTCAGGTTAATATCACAATACTGATATATTATTGATTTGCAAACATGACCCGCTTTAATTACTTATAGTATATAGTATTACATGTTACTGTCTTTTTTATGTCCAATGAATTTGTATTTAGGCCTATATAAAGTTAACAGTAATTAAAGGCGTTTGAAAGGCATTTAGAAAAAAAACTTTGAAGGATTCCAATTCAAAAATAGCAAAAAAATATTCAGGATTAAAATTCAAATAATAGCTCAAATAGCTGATCTACAAGCTCAAAACACCTCGCTGCGACAGTAATATGCAATGTGGCCCTCTGGAGTGAGTGTGGAAATATAGTGGCCCCCTCCATCGTCAAAGTTGCCCACCCCTTCTGTAGATCGTGTGTGTGTGTGTGAGTGTGTGCGTGTGTGTGTGCGTGCGTGCGTGCGTGCGTGCGCGCGCGTCGTGTGTGCGTGTGCGCATGCCACATCACCCAGGGCAGTTCTTCCATTCACTCAGTGGAAAACCCAGCAGCCAGGCAGCATGGCCATCAGCTGTGTGTGTGTGTGTGTGTGTGTGTGTGTGTGTGTGTGTGTGTGTGTGTGTGTGTGTGTGTGTGTGTGTGTGTGTGTGTGTGTGTGTGTGTGTGTGTGTGTGTGTGCGTGTGCGCGGCAAGGCCATCAGCAGCGTGCGTGTGTGTGTGCAGCAAGGCCATCAGCAGCCACTCGATCGGAAACCACCAGCAGAATTAATTAATTCGAGCTCGCACGCGCATGCAGGCGGTCACGTACACGCGCGCACTCAGCGAGACACACACAACTTTCCAATACCAACAAGAGGCAAATACATCCATGCATTCACATCTCTCTCTCTCTCTCTCTCTCTCTCGCACGCACACAGACACACGCACACAGACACACGCACACACCAGCCACCGTCTTGAAGCACAACATCCGTTCGTTTGTAACCTCATATCCATGCTTTAGCTCAGAGAAGAGAAGTTGTATGTCCTTGTTTCATTTACTATTTTTAAAAGACTCTTAACTGACCTCACACTAGAGGAAGGCATATGCACCTGCTTTTTGTAATATTTGGTTATAAGGTTTTGTTTCTGTGTGTATGTGTTTGTGTATTATATCTTTTGTACTTTGTGTCCATGTCATGTATGTAAAATCATTGCTGTAAATGTTCTTGTTTGTATACAGGGCGCCATTGAAAAAGAGACCCTGGTCTCAACTGGATTCCCCTGAAATAAAGGTTTCAATCAAAGAGGTTCCGCATCAGTACAGTATATCCCTGCACGGGTAGAACGGGGGTTGAGCCCGTCCAAAAAACAGTGGCGAAAAAAAATCGTTTCCAAAAAGTAAAGGTATCAGAACCGAGCCAGATGATAAACTGTAGGACAGCCACCTAACATTTTAAGACAGGGGGTGAAACAATAACCTGACTCCGCCAGATGGGGCAGCAGAGAGTACACTGGGTTCCCCCCTCCTGCTCCCATCTGGGAACTCTCAGGCAGACTCTCAGGCCACAAAACGGCCTGGCCAATCAGCAGCAGCTAGAAGCTAGAAGCTGCTGCTAGAAGCTGCTAGGACCACATAACCCCCGTTCTACCGATGCAGCGTAGATATGTGGTTTAGCCTATGAGGAGCCTAGGGAGAGATAAGGGTGATTTTTGCGCTAATTCGTCTAAAAGCGCCACCTTTTGCACAGATGTAGCCCAGGGCGCATGCTCTAATGATTTAGCTAGGGGCGCCCGCCGAGCCGGCGATCTTCGGGGTCGCCACAGCGGCCAAATCCATATGGCCACCATTAATACAAGCAGCTGATCGGAAATGCAATTTGGATCAATGGGATGGTATTGCAACTCTAGATTCATCCCATTATTTAAAGAAATCTAGTGTTGCAAATTGCAGCTATAGGATCCTCCACTGTTCACTCAATCCTTCTGCGTGCTCAGTGTGGTTATTCCAGGGTCGTGCACACATAGACGTCAAAGGGGGCTTCAGCCCCTGCCCTTTTACCCGTCTGTAAAACAACTGCCCTCTCCAGACCACGGATGCAGCATTTACTATGGTGAAATAAATGCAAATGCCTCTCCTTTCCATGCCACGCCGGAAGGCAGCATTCAGGAGAATGGCTTTTTTTTCCTGAGTCTCCTGAACTTGAACACAGCATTTTGCGTTGAACAAATTTGTTCCAAAGAAATCCAGGTCGTACACCGCATCTCCGCTAGCGTGCTGGGTTGCTAGCCTGGCTAATAAGCCAGACTCAAATCACACTGTCGTGTGGTATTTGAGTCTGGAGATGCTGTGTATGGATCTTGTTTCCCGGAGGGCGGGTTCAAACATTTTCTCTTTGACGCAATTGGTTAGAGCTACTGTCAGTCAAAGGTCTCAAGCATTGAACGGCACTGTACCAAAGCCCGCCCATATTGCATACCGTGTCCCGATTGGCCACACCAGTTCTCTGGTGTAGGAAATGGGTGTACAATTGAGCCTCTCCAGACTGTAATCCGCCGGCAGGCAATTTTTTTTGCCAACGGCTGATTCGGTCTGGCTTATTAGCCAGGCTACTGGGTTGCGCCCCCGAAAATAGCTGATCTACAAGCTCTCAACGTGCCGCAGCGCGTTGAGAGCTATTTTTGTCCAAAAGTGCCCTCTTACGGGATTTCAGCCCCTGCCTCTCTAACACTCTCTGCACGTCCCTGGTTTATTCCTATAAAAACAACATCGCATGTTTAACAGCAGCTAGCTAGCGATGACACATTCCGCTGTTAACCCAATCTGTCTCGAGGGATTAGTGGTGTTTTTAGACCCATTGAATATGACTCAGTGTATGCTTGACCTTACTGACGACCATTATGCAAAACACTGAGAAATGAAATGAGTCAACACAACAACAGCTGCTGCTGCTCTGAAAACATCTGCAAACAAGCTCACAACGTTTCAACCAACAATATTGGTATTCCTGTAAATACAAATTGAAAGCTGTTGTGTGGAATCATTTTATTCTAATCTTCACTGTTTTGTATAATGATTATCGGTAAAGTCAAGTAGGGTCTAATGTCTAATCTCTGAAGACAGATTTGGTTAACTGCAGAATTTGTCTGTGAATAACAATTCCCGTTGAAATAATTTCATGTGTGTGTGCGCGTGTGCGTGCGTGTGTGCGTGCGTGCGTGCAGTTGTACACCAGTGACATTCTTTTTGTCTTATTCCATTCCACAGGGCTGATTGGGTTGAAATGTCTAGCTGAAAAGAAGCGAACGAAATCCACCACTGACTCAGTCGGCAAGTCACGACCAACACTAAGACTCAGCTATTGAGGTGAGTTTGTAATCATTTCAGTGAATTCTATTTTCAAAGGATTTGTATATATATTGAACTTGTGAAATGGGACATGCACAATGAGTCCTTTTTACTTTTGGTACTTTAAGTACATTTTGATGCCGATACTTTTGTGGTTTTACTCGAGCACATTTTGAATTCTGGACTTTTTACTTGTAACGGTATTTCTACATTGCAGTATTTGTACTGTTACTTAACTAAAACATGATTATGTCATCAACGCACGCACGCACGCACGCACGCACGCACGCACGCACGCACGCACGCACGCACGCACGCACGCACGCACGCACGCACGCACGCAGCTTGTTGCTTGGATGGATTTCCAGTGTTGTAGCATCCCTTTTCTGCTCTAGGGTTTTAAGTTTCACTTCTCATATTGGTTACAGTATGCTAATGAGTATGCTAATGAGGCTGAAGTAGGCTACTTGACGATAAGAAACTGAGCAGTTGGAAGACAAGAGGATTGCTGTGTGTGTGTGTGTGTGTGTGTGTGTGTGTGTGTGTGTGTGTGTGTGTGTGTGTGTGTGTGTGTGTGTGTGTGTGTGTGTGTGTGTGTGTGTGTGTGTGTGTGTGTGTGTGTGTGTGTGTGTGTGTGTGTGTGCGTGCGTGCGACAGAATCTGATCCCAGTTCACATCTGTAGCTGTGATCTCTGTCAAACACACTGATACACATCCAGTCCACGCACACACGTACGATACGCACGCACACACACACGCACGATACGCACACACACACACGCGTGTACGATACGCACACACACAGCGCGGGTGTTTCCATTCCGTGTAGTTGATATCCGTCGTCATTTGATATGTTGCACAAACAAGAGGCTGTGGAACACACTGTACTGTGTGTACATTTGATATTAGTTCTGGATATTTGATATTTAACTAAACCCGACGCAGAACACTGTACACTATAATTACATTATAATATCATAGCACGATGCCTGCGCCCTGAGTGTGAATAATGAATAATACCTCGTCTAGACTTTATGGGCTCCAATTTTGTCCATGCGAAACACCAACAACCTTATCCCTAAACTGCTTGGTCTTTTATTTTTTATTTTTTTTACTATTTTGAAAAACATTTTTGAATAGTTAAAATAGCAGATCTACAAGCTCACAGCGCGTCACGCTGCGACATGTTGAGAGCTTGTAGATCAGCTATTTTCGGGGCACAACCCACCACTCTTTATAGTACGACATGGATTTCTAAACAAATTTGCGCCAAAATACTGCGTTCAAGTTCAGGAGACTTCGGGGGAAAAAAGCAATTCTCCAGAATGCTACCTTTTCCGGCGTGGCATGGAAAGGAAAGGGGTGGCATTTGCATTTCTTTCACCATGTAGTAAATGCTACATCCGTGGTCTGGAAAGGGCAGTTAATTGTTTTTCAGACAGGTTAAAGGGCCCCAAAACTGTGGAATGCACTCCCCGTTGCAATCAGAACTGCAGCATCACTCCCAATCTTCCGCCGTAGTCTGAAGACCCACCTTTTCAGACTCCATCATGGCCCATAGCACTTATCCTACCCCCTTAGATAGCACTTTTCAGACTTAGATAGCATTTGAAACAGACTTATAGCATGTCATGTAGACAGCACAATAATTGCATTGTATAGTCATAGCACATCATAGTACATATGTATAGCATAGTATAGTATATATGTATAGTTTATATGTATAGTATCATTATATAGATATGTTCTAGTTACGTTCTTAGCTTACACATGTTTCATGATAAATGCATTTTATATATGTGATGTATTCCCATACTTTTGTTCTTGCCTAATGTAAATCGCTCTAGATTAAGAGCGTCTGCTAAATGCCTAAATTGTAAATTGTAAATTGTAAAGGGCACGGGCTGGAGCCCTCTTTGATGTCTATGTGTGCACGACCCTGATACACAGAATCTCTTTGTCAGAGATAGCAGATCTACAAGCTCACGAATCGCGAATGCCAAGAGTTACATTATTGTTAAACATCTGCATTACTTAATTTTCAAGAAGTCTGCAAAGTTAAAGGATGTAGGAGAATTGTTATTCTGATCAACGGTTTGCCAACAGCCTAACAAAAATATTCTTTAGTATTGGGTCTGATAATAATGGTCCTTGATATGAAACCACTGTTATTATAGTGAAGTATATAGTGTGTGTGTGTGTGTGTGTGTGTGTGTGTGTGTGTGTGTGTGTGTGTGTGTGTGTGTGTGTGTGTGTGTGTGTGTGTGTGTGTGTGTGTGTGTGTGTGTGTGTGTGTGTGTGTGTGTGTGTGTGTGTGTGTGACGATGGGGGGGCACCCGGCCCCAGCAGGGGGTATAGACGGAGCCCAGCCCAGAGGGACCGGCCCCTGTGTGTGTGTGTGTGTGGGGGGGGAGGCAGAGAGGGACCGGCCCCTATTCAGCGGTCGGTAATCCAATTCCGAGAGGCATCCTTCAGAGGAGGGTAGAGGAGGGCTCAAATGGACCTGTGTAGAGTGTGTGTGTGTGTGTGTTTTAAAGGCTTCTGTAATGTGAATGGACAGAGGGTCATATTACACGCTGACACACAAACATCCCCCCCCTCCCTCTCTTTCGTCTTTTTACCCCTCGTTTGTTTTTTAAATCTGTCCCCCCCCCCCCTCGCCACCCAGAGGGGATACAGTCAGTGCCCCCCCCCCCCCCCCCCCCTCCACTTGTTTCTCTCTCTCATTTTCATTCTGTCTCTCGCTCTCTTCTTCTATTCGATAACCCAATCAGCATTCATCTTGAGCTCGAGTTTCAGACTCCCTCGGTTTGGGACCCTCTGGACAGTAGTGTACGATGGAGTGATCACCACAGAATGAGAGAGAGAGGGGGAGGGAGGGGGGGAGAGAGGGGAGAGTGAGAGAGAGAGGGAGAGAGGGAGAGGGGGAGAGAGGGAGAGGGAGAGGGGGGGAGAGGGAGAGGGGGGAGAGAGAGAGAGGGGGGGAGAGAGAGAGAGAGAGAGGGGGGGGAGAGGGAGAGGGGGGAGAGAGAGAGAGGGGGAGGGAGAAATAAATAGTGTTGATTTCGTCGACTAAAACTATAGCGAAAAATGTTCGTCGACTACCTTTTTTCACTGATAAAAACTAAGCTAAAATGTTAGGGAGGGACTAGTGGAGAAGAGATCCAGTGGAACCAAAGGACAAGTCATTTTATGTGCTTGGTTGCGCTCATGCTAAAAATAGCAGATCTACCATCTCATAATGCACCGTGTTGCGACCCGTGGTGCTTGTAGATCGTCTATTTTCAGCATGCAACCGAGTGTAAAATCAGGCCCAGTCAACTGTAGAATTAGCCGACTAAAATCGTATGATATTTAGTCGACTAAAACTAGACTAAAAGTAAAATATTTCAGATATGACTAAAAGTAAATCAAAATTTTGCTGTCACAATCAACACTGGAGAGAAGTGTCTTTTGAGTTGGTGGGAGACCTTTTGAGTTGGTGTGAATGTTAATGTTGCTTTTATATATACGACAATAACGAAATATGAATGTCATGACATTTTGAAAAAATGTATGAACGTCAGACTTAATGTTGTAATAATACATCTGTTCATCCTCGGAACATGTTGTGAATAAATAGCAGAGGGTGGAGGTACCATTAATATACTCTATACGCTGCACAGTATTTAGAACTAAACACCTTGGGAACGATGCAACTTACGGAACCTAATAATAACCGTTGTCATAGCACCCGTTTTAACTATCTGTCTGTGTCCCTACTGTACATATACTGTACATGGAGACAGGGACGTGCAGAGTGTTAGAGGGGCAGGGGCTAAAATCCTGTAAAAAGGCAATTTTGGACAGAAAATAGCAGATCTACAAGCTCACAACGCGTCGCAGCGCGACGCGTTGAGAGCTTGTAGATCAGCTATTTTCGTGGCGCAACCCAGCACTCTTTAGCTATAGTGGAGATGTGGTGTACGACATGGATTTCTTTTTTTTTAAATACATTTTATTCAAAGAGTATGACATCATATGCAAGTTTCACAGAAAGAAAATACAACTCTTTGTTTTTATATTTTCTCCCACAACTCCTTTCCCAATCCTCCCCACCCACCCACCCACCATCTTTCCCCACGGGGCCAGACATACAAACAACATAAATTATATACAGGTATAAAACCAATAGGTTGAGTACATAACTAAGATACACACAACATATAAAACCAATAGGTTGAGTACATAACTAAGATACACACAACATATAAAACCAATAGGTTGAGTACATAACTAAGATACACACAACATATAAAACCAATAAGTTGAGTACATAACTAAGATACACACAACATATAAAACCAATAGGTTGAGTACATAACTAAGATACACACAACATATAAAACCAATAGGTTGAGTACATAACTAAGATACACACAACATATAAAACCAATAGGTTGAGTACATAACTACAATTTACAATTTACAATTTAGGCATTTAGCAGACGCTCTTAATCCAGAGCGACTTACATTAAGCAAGAACAAAAAACATGGGAATACATCACATATGTAAAATGCATTTATCGCGAAACATGCGTAAGCTAAGAATGTGACTAGAACATATCTATATAATGACACTATACATATAAACTATAACTAGAACATATCTATATAATGACACTATACATATAAACTATACATATATGCTATACTATGCTGTACATATATACTATGAAGTGCTATGACTACATACAATGCACTTATTGTGCTGTCTACATGACATGCTATAAGTCTGTTTCAAATGCTATATAAGTCTAAGAAGTGCTGTCTGAGGGGGGTAGGGTAAGTGCTATGGGCCATGATGGAGTCTGAAAAGGTGGGTTTTCAGACTACGGCGGAAGATCGGGAGTGATGCTGCAGTTCTGATTGCAACGGGAAGTGCATTCCACAGTTTTGGGGCCAGAAGGGAGAAGAGTTTGGGACGTGTGGAGCGTTGTCCCGGCGTTTTTAGTGAGGGTACTTCCAGCTTCCCTGCGTTGGCTGATCTGAGTGCGCGGGAGGGTTTGTAGGGTTCAAACTAAGATACAAAGAAAGGGATCACATGGTTATGTTCACAGAAATAATTAATAAACAAACGACATGGATTTCTAAACAGATTTGTTCAACCCAAAATAACCCAAAATACTGTGTTCATGTTCAGGAGACTTCGGGGAAAAAAGCAATTCTCCTGAAGGCTGCCTTCCGGGATGGCATAGAAAGAAGTGGCATTTGCATTTCTTTCACCATTAGTAAACGCTGCATTCGTGGTCTGGAAAGGGCAGTTGTTTTACAGACGGGTAAAAGGGCAGGGGCTGAAGCCCCCTTTGATGTCTATGTGTGTACGTCCCTGTATGGAGATCTCTGTATCTGCCTGCGTCTGTCTGAAGAGTGCTGCAAACTGACTGTGAAAAGTGGACTGGTTAAGTAATCAATTGGCAGGTGTGGGGTTGCCATATGGCAATCAATTGGCTGAGGCAGAGGCTGGGAATAAGCCTATCTCACAGAATTTCCCCCGCCCCCTTAATACGCCCCCTTTCGGGGTTAGTGGTGATAGCGTGACGTCACTCCATAGACGCTACATGTTAACAGAGGTAATTTAAGAAGTCTACAACTTTTGTTTTCTCAAGGTAAGGTTTGTTCTATCTGTTCGAGATGATTTACCATCTTGTTTGCTTCATAATAATATTGGTCTGTCACATTTTTACATTAGAAAATGTACTTAGATTCTCCAGAGAAAAAAAACATGTAAATGCTAATGTTAAATGACACCACTATTTACCGGAAGTGGGCGTGTAAAGCGGGCTGTGAGATAGGCCTATTCTACAGGTGATGGGACTTAATTGGGCTCATTAGGTCCCACTGGCAGAGCCTGACCAGAGCCTTTTGTGGTGTTCGTTCTGGAAGATTTGGGGCAGAGGTTCATCGTTGGCATCCAGGGAGTGTGTGTGCAAAACGGGTTCTTTTCACCTGACAGAGGGGAGTTTCCCCGGCCGGACGTAGCGTGAAGGAACACATTATTCACACCAGTTCCTTTCCCCTCCATCAGGCGCCCCGGCTGGCCAGGGGGAGTCAGTTTAGAGACCAGGATTACTGCATGTTTTTGTAAATGGTAAAATGGTGCATTTATATAGCGCCTTTATCCAAGGCGCTTTACATAGATTGTGCATTACATTCACCCATTCAGACACACATTCATACACCGATTGCGGCGGAAGCCATGCAGGGCACCAACCAGCACATCGGGAGCAATTTGGGGTTCAGTGTCTTGCCCAAGGACACTTCGACATGTAGACAGGAGGAGCCGGGATTCGATCCGCCGACCCATGGATCATTGGACGACCTGCTCTACCTCTTGAGCCACAGTTTTTGTGAGGGTACCTGTGAGGTTACCTTATACCTGTGAGGGTACCTACGCTTTTAACATTACTTTACCCATAGCCTCGGTACCCAGGCTCTTATTTTCATTCGCATTCTGGACAAAGTACTAGCCTAAACACAGCCGAGGGCATTGTATTTCTCATACCAGTCTCAATTGCCCGATAGAAATGTCTCTTTTGAACTCTTATTCGTGTCACGACTCAACGAGTGCCCCACAGAGAGCTAAATTATTCTGTGGCAACAACAAACGCGACGCAGTCTTTATCTGGAACGAGGTCGATTGCGTCTCACCGCGAATATAAAGGCATCGACCTGTGTGTATGAATTAATGAGCCATCGACTATTTCAATAGTTTTGATGCAAATTACCAAATTGTTTTGTTTGGGGTTTTTTTGTGGTGGATTTGTCATGCCCTCCTCCGGTGTGTAAAAGACCTTTACAATGAGATGTGCATGCATGGTTTTCAACCCTTTTCATTTCAAGGCCCATTATTTATTCAGCTTTTAAAGCAGGGGTTCTCAACCCGTGGGTCGCGACCCCTCGAGGGGTCGCCAAATTATTTTGGAGGGTCCCCAAATTATTTTAAAAAAAAAAGGTTTTTTTTAAATTTTTATTTTCACGTTTTTTCAAAAATAGCAGACCTACAAGCTCGTAGATCTGCTATTTTTCAATAGCTAAATTATAACAATGCTTAAAACCGAGACATTGCCAAAGCATTTCCGGGGGTCCCCGGCCAAAAACGTTGAGAACCCCTGTTTTAAAGGACAACTTTAGTTTTTTTCAACCAAGGCTCATGTTTTAGGTTGTTATTAGAGAAAGTAAAAGATGAGTGTTCATTTTCTTTCATTTGCTGCTTTCTTTCGTTTTAGGGATTTTAGCAGTTTTTGACAGGGGGGCGGGGGCATTCGAGCATGGGGCTAAATATGTATTTCTTTACAAAATTTTATAGCGATTTATTTTTTTATTATTTACTATAGTCCTACTAGACGCCAAGAAATTACATCTGGCCACAGAAGATCACAGGATCTACTGAATGTGAAGGTAGCCTACCGGGGTGAAGCCACACTGTGGCCCTCATTTATCAACCGTGCGTACGCCAAAATATGGGTGTACGCCGAAATTACCGCAATTTTCGGCATTTACCATTTGCGCCAACGTTTGATTTTGAACTTGAGCCAGGACAAAACTCACGTCTGGTCGGGAGCTGTCGTACGCTTTGTCCTCACCTGTTTTTCTGTCGTATACCAGCGGAGCAGCATTGTCTGAACTGCTGACACGCTGTCACAGGCATCTAAACATTATGTTTTCACTCCTAAAATGTTAATATAAAACTGTATGTATATACATGTAAAAAGAAAAAGAAAAAGAGAGATTTCCAACTTTACAAGTAATTAAAATCGCGCAATTAAAAACAATATAACATGTTTACAATGTATTAGTTTGTGCTTAATCAAACAGTGCTTTACTGGCCTTGTTATGCGAGCGCACTTGTGAGATGATTTGGGAGCGCATCGCATGCGGCATGAGCGTGACATCAGATGCCTATAGAATCACTGTGATATTATTTTAAAAAAAGGCACATGGACTGCACGCCTTTATTTCCAAGTGACAATGACAATCATACAGCTTGCCTATTTGCAATTGTAGCAGGCTATAGGCGTAAGGGGCTTAATCATTCACCATTTAAATAAGCGCTTTGACAGTTCAGATAAAAGCGAGATCATTTTCGGGGGTCGGGAGGCGTGCGTCGCCAGCCCAGGCCAGCACATACCGGCACACATGCAAACCTTCATCCATATGTTTATGATTCGTTCATCAATGATCAAATCACTCCATAAACGTTGATTATGACTGCCTTGACGACATGGTAGCCTATCTCTCATGCAGGCATCACTGACTCACCCACAGGACTTATCACAGCAGTGCGCAGTCTCACTGATCGCCTTCGCCGTGCACTGCGCACGAATGGGTAAAATTATTATAGGCCTACAAACGTATTCCATTCATGGCGATGCGATGTGTCATGTAGCCTTGAGGTGCGTGCGTGCGTGCGTGGACATGACAGAAAGGCAAGCGAGGTGAGAGGGAAACAGGTGAGAGGGAATTATTTAATTCATGCAGGTGTTCGTTCTTTATTTAAGATACAACACACCAGTTAGTTGGGCTTGCAAGTTGTGTGTGTGTGTGTGTGTGTGTGTGTGTGTGTGTGTGTATGAGAGAGGGGGGTGAGGCGGGCAGTACGTTTTTCCTGTATCCATGGTTTCCAGGTCGTATTGCAGTTGTTCATGTCGCAAAAACGAGGGCGAGGCTTGATTTCATAGGGCGTGCCAGATAGATTTCAGCCGTCACATTTATAAACGTCCGAACGAAATTAAGGAAGAAACAGCTGTCTGCGATCACTTTGTAAATGCCGACCCGACGTGGGTGTACTACGAATCCTACACTCGAATTTGGGGCAGATTTTACACTCGATTGATAAATGAGGGCCTGTGTGTCATAGGCTCAATATGCCAGTTTGACACATTCAGTAGATCCCGTGATCTTTTGTGGCCAAATGTAATTTCTTGGGGTCTATTAGGACTATAGTAAAGAATAAAAAAAGAAATCGCTATAACATTTTGTAAAGAAATACATATTTAGCCCCATGCTCGAATGCCCCCGCCCCCCCTGTCAAAAACAGCTAAAATCCCTAAAACGAAAGAAAGCAGCAAATGAAAAAAAAAATACACTCACCTTTTACTTTCTCTAATAACAACCTAAAAGATGAGCCTTGGTTGAAAAAAACTAAAGTTGTCCTTTAAGTCAGGGGTTCTCAACCCGTGGGTCGCGACCCCTCGGGGGGTCGCCAAATTATTTTAGGGGGTCCCCAAATTATTTTCCAAAAAAAAAAAAAAGTTTTTCTTTTTTCTTTTCACGATTTAAAAAAAATAGCAGACCTACAAGCTCGTAGCGCGCCACTCGGTGGCGCGCTATGAGCTTGTAGATCTGCTATTTTTAAATAGCTAAATTATAACAATGCTTAAAACACCAAAAGGGGTTCCCGCCCAAAATGGTTTAAGGTTATTGTAGCAGTCAATTTATATTGGGGGTCGGGAGGGGGCGGGGCGGGGGTCCCGAGACGTTGCAAAAGCATTTTCGGGGGTCCCTGGCCAAAACGTTGAGAACCCCTGCTTTAAGTCACGGAACCACCATTTGATGACATTTAGCCTCTCAGACCCAAAACTAAAGAATATTTTGTCGTCGTTGTTGATCAAAATAACAATTATTCTACATTCTCTAATATTGTGTAGACTTTTGTAAATGAAGTAATGCCAGATGTTTAACAATAATGTAACTCTTGAGAGCGTTAACTGAAACCATTCATTAATTTTACGCTCTCAAGAGTTAAAGATCTATATAAATAAGGGTCCATTTGGTTATACCAAATCTCCATCATTTATAGCTGAGGACCACCTGGAACCGCTTCAAGGACCACTGGTGGTCCCCCGGACCGCTGGTTAATGACAACCAATGAGAGAGAGAGAGAGAGAGAGAGAGAGAATGGAGAAACAACAATGGAAGGGTAGACGGATCCCCATGCATGCGATGTCCACTGGGTGTATACTTACCGTGTGTGTGTGTGTGTGTGTGTGTGTGTGTGTGTGTGTGTGTGTGTGTGTGTGTGTGTGTGTGTGTGTGTGTGTGTGTGTGTGTGTGTGTGTGTGTGTGTGTGTGTGTGTGTGTGTGTGTGTGTGTGTGTGTGTGTGTGTGTGTGTGTGGAGCAGTGTGACAGACAGTGAGGCCCTTCTGTTCTTTGTGAGCAGTGGAAACTAGAGACCCCCCCAACACCCCCCCCCCCCCCCCCCCCCCCCACCCTCCCTTCAACCTCTGACTGAGTGACTGACATCAGCCACTTTGGAGAGATGCAGAGACACACACACACACACACACACACACACACACACACACACACACACACAGGAGGCACAAAGGGCGTCTACCGACGCGCCTCAAGCCTGGAACGGCTGCTCCGGTGCTTCACAGGGACAAGGACATTATGTTGCAGTAGGAGGAGAGGACACTGGAGCAGCACAGACATTTAGAGGGGCGACTGTGGCTCAGGAGGTAGAGCAGGTCGTCCAATGATCCATGGGTCGGCGGTTCGAATCCCGGCTCCTCCTGTCTACATGTCGAAGTGTCCTTGGGCAAGACACTGAACCCCAAATTGCTCCTGATGTACTGGTTGGTGCCTTGCATGGCTTCCGCCGCAATCGGTGTATGAATGTGTGTGTGAATGGGTGAATGTATTGCACAATCTATGTAAAGTGCCTTGGATAAAGGCACTATATAAATGTACCTTTTACCATTTTAGAGCCTTTTATTAGGTGTTAGTAAACAGAACGACTAACGTTTCAACCTATACGGTCTTCATCACAGTCATGAACATAGGAGGCCTTTTGCTATACGTTTCACCAGTTTCAATTGAAACGGGCCTCCACCCTCAGGGGGGGCCTCCGAGCTACACGACTGACCGCCACTCGGTGGCGCGCTATGAGCTTGTAGATCTGCTAATTTTCAATAGCTACACGCCCGCCCAAAATAGATTAAGCATGGTACCCCCCCCCCCCCCCATGCAGAAGCTTTCACCCTTGCTTTGCAGGTACAAACTGTACATACTGTACCCCCTGCACATGCCCTTTCACCCTTGCGCACACACGAATAATTATAGCCCCATTCATGCACCTTTACAAAGGTCTTGTTACAGTGACATTGTTACATGATATTGGGGGGGGAATCATCTTTATTTTGAGCTTTTAAGTGACAGTATAATAATTATTATCTTGTTGTATATTATATATTACGGTTGTTGCACAGTCTTGAGGACTATATGCCACTCCAACATTTTGCTGCTTGTACCTGTGATGATGCAAATAAACCCCTCTCCGTCCTTTGATTCAATAAATTAATATGCACATTTTTTTAGATTGGTGTAAAAACCATTGGCTTCTTATGGTCTCTTCACCTCAGATGTAGACGAGACCTGAGCCTCATCTCTATTGAAGGTGAACTTCACCTTGAATAACCCATTTTGACCTGAGGCCGATTCTAAAAAATAATTTGTTTTCTAAATCCTAAAAGTTTTCTGAAAAACCTCTGTTTCTATCTGTCAGGCAGTGGTGCTCAACCTTTTGCATGTCAAGGATTCCCAGAATTAGCTGTATTTGGCCACGGACCCCCATCTCAAAATATGTTGTTCCAGGGACCTCCCCAGAAGCAAAGATTTGAGTTAAAAACGTCCGCACTGAAAGAATATATATTCAAAGATTCGCTCCACATTTTCAAGATTTTAAAAAAAATAGCAGATCTACAAGCTCGTAGCGCGGCACCCGGTGCCGCGCTACGAGCTTGTAGATCTGCTATTTTTCAACAGCTAAAGTATACACATAATGCTTAAAACACCAAAAAGAGATTCCCCCCGTCCTGAAGGGGATAAAGATGAGATGTCTCATCTCCATCTCCTCAATGCCAGTGACTTCCTCATTATGGTAATGCACTCACTCACACCGTCACACCGAGGGACTGAACAAACAGGGCATGAAAGGCGTGGTTTACAAACTGCCCCAGATGTCATTAATGTGATGTCTGACACAATCTGCTTCTGGAGGAGGATATTGTAATAGAGTGTCTTGTGTGAAAGAACAGCTATTTACCTCCATTATGATGAATTCCTGTTCTGTTCTTTGTCTATATAGAAGTGTCTATTTGTACGTCTCTAAATGTTTTGATGAATTGAACATGGTGGACCCTGTTGGAAACAAGTGTAATGCTTAATTGGGTCGTCCACTCACAGTTAACAGCCTTTGTATTGAGTTTGTGCTCGAAATGTACTGTAATTCTGCAAACTGTTAATAAATAAATCAATCAATCAATATGATTAGGAACATTATTTGCACCTATCTGTTGATTACCATGGGGTGTAACGATAATATTTTTTTTGGTAATGTATTTTTTTGTGGCTTTCGCCTTTATTTTATAATTTTTTATGGAGGGATAGACAGTAGGCTGACAGGAAATGGGGAGAGAGATGGGGGGGGGGAGACATGCAGTAATGGCCGTTGGGATCGGGAATCAAACCCGCGGCACACTGCCAGGCTGGATTACCAGCCAAGGTGCCTGGACCGCTGAGCCACGGCCCAGGCCGTAATCATACATTTTAACAGCAAAAGAACAGCTATGATTAGGAATACGAACATTATTTGCACCTTATCTGCTGATTACCATGGGGCGTAACGATACATTGTAACAGCGATACGATACGTATCGTACGTACATGATACATGGTTGACGATACGATACATGGTTCATTCTGAGCGATACGATACGATTCAATGATTTAAAATCGATACATGCAGTAACTATTTAGCAAAATCATGAAATCTGTGTGAAACATTTTGTTCTTGCTTAATGTAAATCGCTCTGGATTAAGAGAGCGTCTGCTAAATGCCTAAATTGTATTAGAACATGCAGATACTGTAATTGGATATTGCTGTGTGTGTGTGTGTGTGTGTGTGTGTGTGCGTGTGTGCGTGTGTGCGTGTGTGCGTGCGTGCGTGCGTGCGTGCGTGCGTGATACCTGTGATCCCACACAGTGGGTAGCTGTCCCTAGCACTCTGTGTTCTTCTATTATTAGCTTTTTGTATAAGTGCTGTTTTGTTACAGATTGGATGGATTAGAAAAGCTCTTGATGTACCTTCAATTATTACAACAAGACCCTCGCTGGGTTAAGTGTCTCAAATATATTTATTCCTATATGAGTTGCTCACTGGGAGAGCCATGCAGCCCTGCCCCCCCCGGCCGCAGCCCTGCGTGGGCACAGGGTGCCAGAGTTCAGGTGTACTGCTCGAGTTGTGCTCACAACAGTCCTCTGTGGCTCAGGAGGTAGAGCAGGTCGTACAATGATCCATGGGTCGGCGGTTCGAATCCCGGCTCCTCCTGTCTACATGTCGAAGTGTCCTTGGGCAAGACACTGAACCCTACATTGCCTCCAATGAGTTGGTCGGTGTTGTATTTTCTAAACTGGACCCTCGTCTGGTTCTGACAGACTGGTAGTGTGTGCAGGCTGGGTGGTGTGTGATAATCCGGTTGAAGTATTCCTTTGGTACGGCGACTGCTGCGGCGGCGGGCCCGGGAGAACAATAACGCGACACGAGACAGTATCATGCTAAAGGTTCACAAAGTTTATTACACAAATAGGAACATATAGTGCTGGATCATAATGACGTGACAATAAGATATGAGACAAAGTACCGTGCCTAATGCAGCAAGGCTGACCTTGCTGGCGCTGAGATGTCTCTCGTAGCCTATCTATAAAGTATGCTATACAGTACAGGCAGTACACAATACATATCAAGTACACTGTATCTCAAGTTCTTATTATTAAATTGTTTTTATTGTTTTTTTACACACAACAAGACATAGCAACATACATATATACACCACTAGACTACACATAAGCATACAATACATTAAGAACGCCTTGGGAAAATAAGTAAATAAAAAAGACTGAAATACAGGACCAAAACAGACACACAATAACGTAAAATAAAAATATAAAGGTTATATCATATTGCATTACATTACAATGTTCTCAAACAGATCGTCACCTGCCATACAAGAATAATTTAACTATTAGACAGCTGTCCTACACCTGAACATCCTCAGCCGGGAATTTCTGTTTAAAATAGTCCAAAAATGGCTGCCAGTATCTCAAGTTCAAGTGAGGACGCTGGCGTCGACTGTTCGCCTCTTCACCTCCCAATGTATGAATGAATGAACCATTGTAAAGCACTTTGAGTAAAGCACGTAGTGCATAGAAAAGCACTATAAAAATGCAATCCATTACAACAGTCCTTGTAAACCAGTGGTTCCCAAACTTCTTCCTGCCAAGGACCCCCCCCCCCCCCCCCCCATAAATATTTAGCTGTGGACACCATCTGAAAATATTTTGTATTATAGGGACCCCCAAATATAAAACCTGGATCAAGGGGTTAAATTGATTGTGATGCTGTATTACCAGCGGGCGCCCCAACAAATTAAATTTTAAACCTGACTTAAGGGCCTTTCAAACGGGAAGCGAGGAACGCAGGTGTTGTTGCCTGGATCAACGACAGGTCTGCTACAGGTCTGGATCAACGACAGGTCTGCTACAGGTCTGGATCAACGACAGGTCTGCTACAGGTCTGGATCAACGACAGGTCTGCTACAGGTCTCCTCCGGGTCTGCTCAAGAGGGGCGCAAGGCCTGGGCCGTGGCTCAGCGGTCCAGGCACCTTGGCTGGCAATCCAGTCTGGCAGTGTGCCGCGGGTTCGACTCCCGATCCCGACGGCCTTTACTCCATGTCTTCCCCCCATCTCTCTCCCCATTTCCTTTCAGCCTACTGTCTGTCCCTCCATAAAAAATATAAAATAAAAGCGAAAGCCACAAAAAAAACATTAAAAAAAAAGGGGCGCAACAACGCAAGCGTAAAAAAGAAGCTAAACCGAATTCAGGTCTGGTGAGTCGCGGGCGTGTGCACGAAACGAGCACGCACGTGTGCAACAAATTAACGGGACCGCGCTCACGTACGTAAATACGCTTGCGTTGTCACACTGCAACTTCTCCGAGCAGAAACGCAGGTCTCGTTGAAAACGAACTATAGGCGCGTTTTATCGCTCCCCGGTTTGAAAGGCCCTTTATTGGTCACGTTGCAGGATCTCTCTCTGCGACCTGCGACCCCTGTAGGGCCACTCGGTGGGGCCTCACGGGGCTCACGTTCGCTAGAGACGTCGCCACTCCGTCATTGTCTGTGGGGAGGATTTCAGTGTCATATATGCACGCATTTTGGGGTTTTCTAGTGGTGTATGTACGGAATTGCAATTCCGTACACATATCTTACTATTCCTGTGAGATCGGGTTGCTCTGATGCTTTTTCCTCTCTTTATCTGCGAGGCAAGAGAGAGGGAGAGAGACGTCTCTTCTCTGTCTCACTCTCAGTCTGTTTTACCCTCACTCTCTCGCTCGCTCTGTTTCTCTGTCTCTCTCCCCGACCCCCCTCTCTCTCTCTCTCCACTCCTCCCCCCCAATGACCCAAAGTACCCCCCCCCCCCCCAACCCCTGCATCCTCCTCGAGGGTTTTCACTCACTGTATCATCTGCAGCAAACTCCAATTTGCAAACATGGTCAGCGTTCAAACAAGTCTCCATGAAGTCTCTCCAATCACCCCCTGCCGCGATCTCTACTCTTTCATGTTGGGCAGTCGTGTGTGTGTGTGTGTGTGTGTGTGTGTGTGTGTGTGTGTGTGTGTGTGTGTGTGTGTGTGTGTGTGTGTGTGTGTGCGTGTGCGTGTGCGTGTGCGTGCGCGCGCCGTCTTTGCTGCACTGTAATGGAGGGGACTGATACATGGCTGCAGCAATAGAACCCTTTCCTTCACAGTCACTCACAGCCTGCGCTGAGAGCAGGAGAGGTTGATGTGGTTCTCAGTAGGGTATATGTTTTTGGAAAGAACTCTTCCTACTTCCTTCCCAGGTGTTACCGATGATTAAAGCATTTTTTTTCAAGGGTCCCCCATAACTCTGCGAGTGTACAAATGGAACCAAATGGAACCGTAAGGGTCCATTTGGTACCATTTGTAGACTTTAGGTCACCCAGTGGTATTGCAGCTGTCCGTGCTCAGACAGACATAGAGATACATTCAGAAACTTTATACATCCACGTATGATAACAGCATCCTAAGGTTAGCAAGGAATATCACCTCTAATACTAAGCATGTGTTGTATGGCGAATATAGGTTGCTGCCTTCAGGAAGGAGATATGGTGTACCAGCATACAATAAGGTCAGACTAAAGAGGTCCTTTGTCCACCAGTCGACGTTGAGGCTTAATCAGGAGCTGTAGTAGCCACGGGGTAATCTAGGCGGTGGACATTGCTCTTGTCTTCATGTCTTTATGTATGTCAATTGTTTTGTTCTTTGTGTTATGTCAAATGTGTTCTGCATACTTGGCTGCTGGGTCGCAAGACACATTTCAGTGTGAACTGACAAAGTACTATATCATATCATATACACACACACACACACACACACACACACACACACACACACACACACACACACACACACACTCACACTCACACTCACACTCACACACACACACAAAGTCACTCATAGCAGCGGTTGGCAGTGGCACCGCTCAAAAAGTCAGCATTTACACAGAGATCGTTAACTGCACTAAAGCTGTTTGCACTAAAGCTGTTTGTCTTCATGATGATAAAGTTGTAAAACAGGCTGTGCTGGCTTATGGAAGCTTGTCACCGGCTGTCAGTCACTTCCAGAGAAACGTTGGCGGCTGCCATCTGTTTTCTGTGTCCTCCTCCCTGATGCTTAAAGTTATGACAATTTACTCACAAGGTGACATTTCCTCCACGCTTCCCCAGTTTTCTCATTTTAACACGTTTAGGACTGAGACCAGATTCTATACAAAACGTCTTCTAAAATCATGACAGTTTTCTGAAAAACCTCATGTTTCTATGTCAGTGGTTCTCAAACTATTTCATGTCATGGACCCCAAACATTATATGTAATTGGCCACCGACTCCCATCTGAAAATATGTTGTTCCAGGGACCCCCCAGAAGCAAAGATTTGAGTTAAAAACATTAGCTGGGGGCGCCCGCTGGCCTAGTGGTCCAGGCGCATGCCACATATAGGCTCTGGCCAGACAGCGTGTCGCGTGTTCGAGTCCCGTTCATGACGACCTTTGCTGCATGCCGCTACCCTCTCTCTCCCTCTTTCCTGTCAATCTCCACTCAACTATCAATAAAGGCAGAAAAGCACAAAAAAAAAAAAAAAAAAAGATAAAAAAAAAAAAAAACATTAGCTGGGAATATATTCAAACATTTGCGCCACATTTTCAAAGATGTTTAAAAATAGCAGATCTACAAGCTCATAGCGCGGCACCGAGTGCCGCGCTACGAGCTTGTAGATCTGCTATTTTTCAATAGCTAAAGTATAAGACCCACCGAAAGGGGTTGTTCCCGACCAGAATGGGTTAATGAATATGTGGAAAACACATCGTACAGTAGTAGGAGAGATATGGTCATTATACGCCAACGACCACATACACACACGTACTGTACGAGATGTGGAACTGATTAGACACTAACGACATTTGCAATCAAATATAGTGTTTGCAGGACTCGACTGTGTCGTTAGGCGAGGTACGTGATGTATTGTTCAGCTGCAAAAGACATGGTGTGTGTGTGAGTGCGTGCGTGTGCGTGTGCATATGCGTGCCATAAGGTGCATCGCTTGTACATATTTACATGTGCGTATGAGAGCACTGTGTGTGTGTGTGTGTGTGTGTGTGTGTGTGTGTGTGTGTGTGTGTGTGTGTGTGTGTGTGTGTGTGTGTGTGTGTGTGTGTGTGTGTGTGTGTGTGTGTGTGTGTGTGTGTGTGTGTGTGTTCTATGCGGCTGTTGACGGTGTGCATCTCTATGCTAACAAGGCGGGGAGCTGTGTGTGTGTGTGTGTGTGGGGGGGGGGGGGGGGTGGCAGCGGGCTCTCACAATCTCCTTCCAATTAGCATCTCATTCCGGGTTTTCCGGATTGGAAGGTCTGTTGGTGTGTTTGATGTGACAGAGATCTGAGACCCCTCGTCAAGTCACTGCTCAGCATGCAGGACGACAGAGAGAGAGAGGGGGGGGGGGGAGAGAGAGAGAGAGAGAGAGAGAGAGGGGGGGGGGGGGGGGAGACAAAAGTGATGAATAGAGACTACTAGTGTAGAGTGTATAATTTTTTGGGGGCGTTCAAGGAAAGGACGTTGGTGCTTTTCAAATTAGTTTAGATTCTCCGTGAATGAAACGTGTGTGGTGATTGGTGTAGCGCGGCACTCGGTGCCACGCTACGAGCTTGTAGATCTGCTATTTTTGAAAAACGTGAAAATGTGGTGAAAATCGTTGAATATATTCTTTCAGAGCTAACGTTTTTAACTCAAATCTTTGCTTCTGGTGGGGTCCCTGGAACAAATTTTTTTCAGATGGGGGTCTGCGGCCAATTACATATAATTTTGAGGTCCTTGTCAGCACCACTGACATAGAAACATGGGTTTTTTCAGAAAACTGTTAGGATTTAGAAGCCTTTGTTTTTAGAATCGGCCTCATATCAGGTCTAAAGAAATTTGAGTATACTTCTTCCACCAGCGAGGGAGCTGAGAGACACAGGGAGAGAGTGAGACAAACAGAAAAACAGAGAGAGAGACACACAGAGAGAGAGAGAGAGAGAGAAGGAATGTGAGGGAGATTAATGGGGAAGATGAAGAAGGTGAGACCATCAAAGACGTGTGCAGTCATTTATTGTCGCCATTTCCAAGACCGATGTGCCTGATTTAATTATTATTACACTTGACCTTTGTCATACAAAATAGCAGATCTACAAGCTCACAACATGTCGCGCCGCCCAGCATTAGTGAGCTTGTGAATCGGCTATTTTCATAGCAAGACACACTGTCGTAGGAAAGATAGAAAAAAAAATGTCAGGAGGATGAAAGAAAATGGAGGTACATTTTCTTTTGTTGTTGGTGCAGGTGGGGGTGGGGGGGGGAGGCAGCAAGCAGCATCACAGCAGGAGGCGATGCCATGGTGACAGTCCATCACACAGTGTGTGTGTGTGTGTGTGTGTGTGTGTGCGTGTGCGTGTGTGTGTGTGATCTCATCTCATCTCATCAGTATACCTGTCAACGGGATCAAATGTGTTAAGGACATCACGTCTTCCTTAATTATTACTGAATGTTTTATGTAAAGCACATTGAAGTGCCTCGTTGAGGTGCGCTGTACAAATATAAACCTGCCATGACCTCCGAATGAAGAAATCCGAGAAATGTTCCAGACATAATTCTCCTTACTGTACATGATGACTCCATGGACCACACTGACTGCACCTGATGTTCCCTCTCTTCTCCTTTACATCAGTACCTTTGACCCGTGTTCAGGCCCGGATTAACAATGGAATTTAGTGGCTCTTAACCCATTTAGACCTGAGCTTGATTCTACAAAATGTCTTCTAAATCCTGACCGTTTTCTGAAAAACCCTACCCTCGTAAAAAGTGTCCTTCTTGATTGTGTTACGACGTGCACACGAATCACATACATGCACGCGTGTGAATTTGCGCGTGTATTGAGCCTTTTGATTTGATATATAGCGCCAGGGCCCTGTGTGTGTGTGTGTGTGTGTGTGTGTGTGTGTGTGTGTGTGTGTGTGTGTGTGTGTGTGTGTGTGTGTGTGTGTGTGTGTGTGTGTGTGTGTGTGTGTGTGTGTGTGTGTGTGTGTGTGTGTGTGTGTGTGTGTGTGTGTGTGTGAGAGACACATGATTAGTTTAAATATAGTATAGTTGTCAAAAGGCCTGTTTTGCATTTAGCGTTCTCTCCTCTGGGAAGCAATTTGTTCATTGTTTAAACAGAGAGCCAGGACACAGACACAGAGGTATAATTCTGAAGGACTGATTGCATTCTCCAGCGTCTCACTGGGACCTTCTGGAGGGAGCCAGCCATTTGGAACCAGAATTCTAATTGTAGACGCTGTCGTTCTACATTATGGCTCTATATTCACAAGCAGCCATATTGGAAATAAATCTGGCCTCGTTCCTGTTGCCAATGATACTAATGAAGGCTCTGTTCCATTTAAAGATGGAGTGCTGTGATGTTTGTATTTTTTTCATGTGTTTATGAGGTGACAGTACTTCATTAGACCCCTCGGTGTGGTTGTTATGTGCAATGATGTCTTCCCTTTGTATTTAGGGTTTCTTCCTGGAGGCTGAAACCTTGACAGTCAAACGTATGTAGGGCGGCTGTGGCTCAGGAGGTAGATCAGGTCGTCCAATGATCCCTGTGTCGGCGGTTCGAATCCTGGCTCCTCCTGTCCACGTGTCGAAGTATCCTTGGGCAAGACACTGAACCCTACATTGCATCCAATGAGTCGGTCGGTGTGAGCTCGCCACCATTGGTGTGTGAATGTGGGAAGTGAGGACGCTGGCGTCGACTGTTCGCCGCTTCACCTCCCAATGTATGAATGAATGAACCATTGTAAAGCGCTTTGAGCACTTGGAAAAGCGTGCGTGCGTGCGTGCGTGCGTGCGTGCGTGCGTGCGTGCGTGCGTGCGTGCGTGCGTGACTCTTACATTAACTGCATAAATCCACAGACAGACCACAAAACATTCACTCTCAGACGACTGTGAAATCATTTCATCTTTTATTGTTCAACATTTGCCATTTCCCACTGTACAAATATTTGGGGCCCCTAGCGCTGATTGTCTGTAGCCATTTTGTTCAGAGGCCCCCCCTCCCCATCCCCCCCCTCCCCACCCCCCCCAATCATCCCCCAAACAAACCGCCACAACTTGGTCACTGAGCAGAAAAAAACAAAAAAGTTTCACGTTTTCCTTTTCAGTATTTCAACACAGAGTTCAATAAATAGAGTATGGAAATAAAGGTTAAATAGAATAAAGAGACAATTGCTGTCACAGGGAAATGATGATGATGATAAAAAAGCCTGTCATTTTCACCCACACTGTACACTGTATATGCACCGTCTTCCTTTCATCATGGCAGCTACAGCGACGACAAACAAAAATAGAACAAACAAAATAATGCAGGGACCTTCACAGAGATCCAGGAACTCGTTGAGTAGATGCTTATGCAAAAGAAGCAAAGCATTTTCCTTTTAAGACTGTTTATGCGCGTGTTCTTTTTCTCCTTCAGTTCTTTTAAGAAAGAAAGTTCACTATGTATACAAGATAAGTTAGTATGAAGAGATGATGATATGTTCTTTTTTCCCCCCTCTTTTTTTAATACACGGAAGATGAACATTGGAAGATGATCAAGAAACACACTACTGTCGTATTAAGACACAGAGCAGCCAACCAAGCACAGGAGCTGTACAGTCAAAGAGCACTTAATGGCGGCCAGGACAGACCGAACGCAACGATGAACGGTGTGTTGGTGAGTACGCTGACTGCCTGTTCCTCGCCTGAAGGCTCATTCATAGTCTGGATTTTCGGTGGTGAGGTGACCACCGCTCCGGTGGTGAGGTGACCACCGGAGCTGAAATAACGTTGAGCGGTGGTGAGTAAAAACAGAGAGAAGGGCTGGGGCGGTGGCGGTGGTTTGCTCTTCACCGCGGCTCAGTGACGTCATGTTGTAGTTCGGTGGTCACCTCACCACCGAAAATCCAGACTATGAATGAGCCTTTAGAGACCTACAGTTCAGACAGTCTGATTTATTAACTTTTTGAGACACTGCCCCATCTGGCGGAGTCAGGTTAGACAACAACAGGAAAAGCCTTAATGTCAGGCTCTGAGTTGGTCAAAACACCTCGTTCAAATAGTACCGTAATAATAGCAATTATGTATTGTGTGGTGGTGCTTTTGGTGCCGGATTGGCTGGGCCAGGTTTCGCCATATATCATCATATTACTATTCAAGTGGCCCGTCTTTGTGTGAGTGCTTCTAGCTGATCTGAGTGACTCTGATGTGGCAGACGTACCCCGTCCATCTGACGCACAGAGGCAGAACCAATGAACCAAGCAGTCACACACAAACATCATTAAGCCTAATTGTTTGACCTAGTTCTGTCTGGAATACACACATAACCCCCCCTCCTCCACACACGCACCCCGTTATTTCAGGGTCTGTGGGGGTCAATCCACTTTCAAGTCAGAGAAACTTTGAGTACATTTATTTTTTTACTCGAGATGTAAACATTTTAGCACATTGAGAGACAGCCTGGGTTAAAGATGGGATTAATGTGGTGGTGGTACCCACACACGCACTTAACACTCTTCTTCGGTTCTCTCTACACACACACACACACACACACACAAGCACACACACGCTCAATTCAAATGGGTGTTCCATTGTTAACAAATGAAAGCCTAGTTTGTCTCTACATGATTGACTGAATTGAAAGTGCAAGGACCCATAATAAATAATATAGTTTGTTTTTTCTTCTTTAAAGTGTTGTACAGTCAGACATAATATGAAGAACTAAACAGTAAAACAAGAGAGACTGTGGTATATAGAGGTGTTGTAGTCGAGGTATAACACAACACGATGCATCCAGTGTTGATTTCGTCGACTAATACTATAAGACAATGTTCGTCGACTACCTTTTTTCACTGACGAAAACTAAATGGAAACTATATGAAAACTAAGCTATGATGACTAAAACTAAGACTAAATATATTGACAATTTCGTCAACAAATAAAAACTAGACTAAAATGTTAGGAAGGGACTAGTGGACAAGAGATCCAGTATAAGTCATCGTATACTTGGTTGCATGCTAAAAATAGCCAATCTACAAGCTTGTAGATCGGCTATTTTCAGCAAGTGTAAAATCAGCCATTACAATGGCATCAAGGCCCGCCAAAATACATTTTAGTCGACTAAATCAACTCTATATTTAGTCGACTAAAACCAGACTAACACTAAAACAATCCAGGTGACTAAAAGTGACAAACTAAGTGAAAACTATTCAAGAGACTATGACTAAAAAAAATCTAAATTTGCTGTCAAAAACAACACTGGATGCATCACACAACCTAGAGTGAATCATTGCTTTCGTAGCCTTGCTCGCCAGTCATTTAGCAGTAATCTAACATTCACCAAAACCTCTCGTAGTACAGTAAGCAGTAGCAGTGATGTTTTCATGATTATACAATGGGAGAGTTCTAGAATTATATACTGTGTTAAACAGAAATATATTAAAAAATAAATAAGAAAACAATCCACTTTTACGATATCCAGTGTTTTCACTATAGTAGTTGTGCAGCAGACTCACGTACAGTACAAGTACAGTACAGTGCCAAATCAGGTCCGTTTTCCCAGTATTAAGTGGTAAAATGCAGTGGCGTGCACAGACATTTAGAGGGGCAGGTGCTCAAGTGAAAAAAGGGCACCTTGTGCAGTGCGTGGAACCGGCAGGTTGCCTTAATAGTGTGAGATTTATAGCTTTTGGGGCATAAATAATATATTAGAAGCTTTTTTTTTATCAAGAATTGATCAATGTCCACATACTGTACACTGTAAAAAACAAAACTCTTTTTTCCAAAGGGCACATTGCTGTCCAGAGGGCAAGGGCAGGTGGTGCTCTAGCACCCCCTAGTGTCTATCTGTGCACGCCACTGGTAAAATGATACCGTTCCTAGTTACACTTCAGTTCCATACTGTATATACTGTATTTATAGGCCTACTTAAGTTCTATTATGCAGTCAGTACCTCAGTCCTCCAGGTCCTTATAGCCTCCACATTTATCCCAGTAAGACCCACAGAGTCCTGTGGGTTTGCTTTGAAATTACTGTAGCCTACAACAATACTGCCACCAAAAGCTTGTGCGTGCGTATATGTGTGTCCATGTGCGTGTGTGTGTATCCGTGTGCGTGTGTGTGTGTGCATGTGCGTGTGTGTGTGTGCGCGTGGTGGCGGCTAAGCACTTTCACCTAATCAAGTCAAGAGAGAGAATTTCAAAGCGAGTGCACTTTATGTCAATGTGCATTTTTCTTCCCTCCCCCAGAAGTGGCTTATTTTGCGCTTTGCTAAAACATAATAATTCAAAAATAAATATTTTATACAGTTTGTGACCTGCCTTGTTCAGTTTTATTTTGTCTTTAAGAGGCGTGTGGTCGACATGTTGCATTAAATTAATGGCAAAAACACAGTCTTTGACCAGTGTTTCATGATACAAAAAAAATAACATTAGAAATACAGCAATGGAAATTGTGAAATCCAAATAATAAATAATACAAACTTTCAACAACACGTGCGCGTGCGCACACACACACACACACACACACACACACACACACACACACACACACACACACACACACACACACACACACACACACACACACACACACACACACACACACACACACACACACACACACACACACAAAGAGACCCGCCCATGGCACACCCCACCCAGAGCAAAATAATGACTTCAAGTTAGGGCTGGCTGACTTCAAATAAATAAGATCATTTTCATTAAAAAAAAAAGATTTCTTTGTTTTTGTCGAATTCCTGGGCCAGTAATCCAATATTTTGAACGATTGATATTTTGAACAACAAGAGGGTCTGTGGCCTAATCAATGCTTTATCAAATTTAATAGGGGGCCCATGAAAATCATAAAAGTTGAGAATCACTGTCTTTAAAACCGACCCTTTGGTGTGGTTTGGGCTTTAAAGTGAGTAGAGATTTAAAAACAGAAATGAAAAACAGGAAATTCTATCTTTCCCATTCTGGCTTCAACGCTGGCACCGCATGGCATCCCGCTCCGTGGTCTCCTAATGAAAGCGTGGCTGCTGCCTGCCCTGCGCTGCGCTGCGTGGTGTAACCAGAGACCGGCGTCCAAAGAGGCGCCTTGAGACCTTGAGTGATTAAATATTCAAACTGCTTCGTTCGCTGCGGCTGTGCTCAGTGTCTTGGAGCCGGTCTGGTCCAGAATGCTGCTACGGTCGTTGTTGTTGTTGTTGGTTTTTTGTTTTTTTTGGCGCTCGTGTGTGCGTGTGTGTCTGTGTGCGTGCGTGCGTGCGTGCGTGCGTGCTTGCGTGCGTGCGTGCGTGCGTGCGTGCGTGCGTGCGTATTATCTTACACGGTTGGCTTGCTGGTGGAATAATAATGGCATCCACGCCATAAGAGATGGGACTAGAGATCTTATTGCCATAACACACAAACACATGCACACGCGCACACGTACACACACACGCACGCACACACACAGACACACACACAGTGTCTGATTGCTCTACTGTTGCCTGGTGAGGGGGCGGCAGTGTGTCGGCGGGGGGGGGCGGTCATGAAGAAAGCGACGGGTCAGAGTTATTCTGTGTACCTATATCGCTGAACTGGAGGGCTTGTAGGAGGCATGAAAGGAGCGAGAGACGAGAGAACGAGTGAGATATTCAAAGGTCTGACAGACGAGTCCCCCGTCTCGGGGGTGTGTGTGCATGTGTGCATGCGTGTGTGCATGCGTGTGTGCATGCGTGCGTGCGTGCATTCACACTCTGCATGATTCACACAGCCGTATAACAGCGTCTTCAGGCTGACCCCCCCCCCCCTCCTCCTCCTCCCCAACCGCCCACACACACCCACTCTCCTTTCCTCTCTCTCTCTCTCTCCTTTCTGCTTATTTTTGATCTATTTTTCGCTCGCTCTGTCCCATCTGTCTCCCTCCTCCTCCTCCTCCCTCTCTCACTGTTCTCGCCTGTTCTCATCTGCCTGCCTGCCTCTCTCTCTCTCTCTCTCTCTCTCTCTCTCTCTCTCTCTCTCTCTCTCTCTCTCTCTTTCTCTCTCTCGGGGGCCGACGTACCTTCCGTATAAATCTGCATGCCGTATCCTCTGTGTTTGTCTTTCTAACGTGTTGGTTTTTCTCGCAGCGAGCGTCGTGTGTCTCTGTTTTACATTACATCCTAAAATGGTGCACATAATGAGGAGAGGGCAAAGAGATGAGAATTAACGGCCTTTTTTCGGTGACCTAAAGTGGCATATGTTTGGAAGAGAGACATAGAATGAAAGTGAGTGTGTGTGTGTGTGTGTGTGTGTGTGTGTGTGTGTGTGTGTGTGTGTGTGTGTGTGTGTGAGAGAGAGAGAGAGGGAACAAATGAGAAAGACAGAAACATGATACTCGTCCAGTGTGGCAGGCACAAAGCCCACTCTGTCTCTTACAATGGGCCTGATTTTGCCACTTCGCAATTGAGCCCCAGACACACAGACGGACACGCACACATATGCACGCACACACACATACACACGCACGCACACGTACGCACAGCCATGCTTCAAAGTCTCAGACAACCTCTCAACCGCTCAAAGAGCCATTCCCACTCCCTCCGCTGTTTGGACTTTTTGACATGTGCATTCAAAGCTCTGTCCCAGCAGGTCCACCTTCTGTCATTGTCATGCCCTCGTTTTTGTGTTCTGTCCTGACTGAGCCCCAGATACAGTTCCACAGGCAGAAGAGTTTTTATTCTGTCCTGACTGAGCCCCAGATACGGTTCCACAGGGCAGAAGAGTTTTTGTTCCGTACCTGAGCCCCAGATACGGTTCCACAGGGCAGAAGAGTTTTTGTTCCGTACCTGAGCCCCAGATACGGTTCCACAGGGCAGAAGAGTTTTTGTTCCGTACCTGAGCCCCAGATACGGTTCCACAGGGCAGAAGAGTTTTTGTTCCGTACCTGAGCCCCAGATACGGTTCCACAGGCAGAAGAGTTTTTATTCTATCCTGACTGAGCCCCAGATACGGTTCCACAGGGCAGAAGAGTTTTTGTTCCGTACCTGAGCCCCAGATACGGTTCCACAGGGCAGAAGAGTTTTTGTTCCGTACCTGAGCCCCAGATACGGTTCCACAGGGCAGAAGAGTTTTTGTTCCGTACCTGAGCCCCAGATACGGTTCCACAGGGCAGAAGAGGAGTCCCAAAAGCCGCTCGCTCAGGACCGGAGGGGACAGAGAGGAGACGACAGACATTCAACGTTCCAACTCCCAACATTTACAACCCTTTAAAAACCCATCGCTGCGCCTCGTATATCCCAGGCGTCAAGGGGGGCTCTATAGGACGCTGCAGTCTGCTGTCCTCTCTCTCTCTATACCTACAGTCTCAGTCTGCTGCCTGCGTTCATATGTCTGGTTTGTCCAGCCTTTTTTTACGAGGCCTGGGTCTGCAGTGACGATCTAAGCTGGGTGGTCCGACCCTGCTGGGGGGGGACTCCCCCCTGGGGGGCGGGCTGCGGTGGCGTGCTGGTGGAGCCCCCCCCCTGGCCCCCCGGGGGAGGGGGCGCGGCGGCAGGGGGGCTGTGGTCGACCCCCACCCGCAGGTGACGAGGCAGGACGGAGCGCATGGCGGTCTGCTGCTGCATGATAGGCTGCTGCGGCGGCCGCAGAGGGTAGCTCCGCCTGTAGCGCAGCGACTGCGATCGCAGCAGGTTGCGTGTGTACTGCACCTCGGGCATGATGAGCTTCAGGCAGAGCTCCTGCTGCTGGGCGGCCTGCTGCTGCTGCTGGGCGGTGGACGACGACCCCCCGGCCCCGCCCGGCCCCCCGCCGCCGCCGCCCTGGGCGCCCTGGCTGAGGTTGGCCGTGCTGGGCAGGTCGTAGCCCACGATGTCCACCTTGGCGCTGGGCTGCCACGGCCGCAGGTCCTTGTTCTTGATCTGCGCGGCCGAGCGCAGCTGCGGCATGCGGCCGCCGAAGCAGCCGCGCATCAGCCGCTCCTGGGCGCGCCGCAGCAGGGCGACCTCGCGGGCCACGCAGGCGGGGCCCAGCGCCGCCAGCTTGCGCCACAGCGAGGCGTTGAAGTGGTCGTAGAGGCGCGCGTCCAGCCAGTTCCAGGCGCGGATCTTGGCGGGCAGCGCGGGCGTCAGGCTGCGCTTGGAGCCCGGCGTTCGCATGTTGAGCTTCACGTACAGCACGTCGTCCAGGTCCCAGGAGAGCAGCCGGCGCAGCAGGACGAGGGACTCGTCGAAGTGCTCGGCGATCATCACCAGAGAGAAGGAGCGCTCCACCTGCAGGAGGAGGAGGAGAGATCACGTTGGGTCAGGGGTGCACCGTATTATCGGAATCAGCCATAATAAAAATGCCGTATCGGTATCGGATCAGTCCTCAAAATGATACCGATCATTTAATCGGTTTGCACCAGCAAAAATAAATACATAAATGAAGGCCTGGGCCATGGCTCAGCGGTCCAGGCACCTTGACTGGTAAGCCAGCTTTACAGCGTGTTGCGGGTTCGAGTCCCGATCCTGACGAACTTCGCTGTGTGTCTTCCCCCCTATCTCTCTCCCCCCTTCTGTCTATACTATCATCTGTCAAATAAAGGCAAAACCCCCCCCCCAAAAAAATCTTAAAAAATAATAATTATAAATCAAAAGTGTCTAGTACCTCTAGTCTAGAACAAAAGCCCTTAAGTAGAAATAAATACATTTTTCCACATTTAATTTGTGTCATTCAGTTGTGAAAACAGACACTTGCTGAAAATAGCCTATCTACATTAAAGCTCACAACGAGCTTCCATCCATCCATCTTCAACCGCTTATCCGTAGTCGGGTCGCGGGGGCAACAGCTCCACCAGAGTGCTCCATACTTCCCTCTCCTGAGCAACATTAGTGACTTCCTCCTGGGGGATTCCGAGACGTTCCAAGGCCAGTGAGTCGATGTGTTTCCTCCAACTGCGCCTTGGTCTGCCCCGGGGTCTCCTCCCAGTGGGACGTGCATCGAGGACCTCCCTAGGGAGGCGCCCGAGAGGCATCCTAACCAGATGCCCAAACCACCTCAGCTGACTCCTTTCCAACAACGAGCTTGTAGATCGAATATTTTCGATAAAATCTAAAACTAGACTAACAGTACAACATTCCAGGTGACACAAATGTGACTAAAACTAAATGAAAACTATTTAAGAGACTAATGACTTAGTTTTCCAAATTTGCTGTCAAAAAACAACACTGCTGGATCACAAGCCGAATTTTAGTGCAACAAACTGACAATAAAGTCCTATATATTATCATATCATTATCATCGTTATTATCACCTCCGCCACGAAGGCACGCGCGTACGCCTGGTCCGTGGCCGGCCGGTCCTTGTCGCCGCCCAGGTCGAAGGTCAAGGTGTTGCGTGCGTACATGCTGTCCTTCTCGTCGGCGCGGTAGTAGCGCCACGGCTCCTCCAGGAAGGCCTCCAGCGAGCCGTTGGGAACGCGCTTGAAGCTCTGACAGTACTGGTTGTAGTAGCTGAACAGAGACTCGAACATGGCGCCCGGCTCGCGCACGATGGTCAAGTAGACGGTGTCGTTGGGCATGAGGCGCGCCACCTGTAAAGTAAAGTAAGTGAATATGTTGAGTTAGTTGCTGCGAGAGTTCGAGGTCTAGCCAACACCAGCTCGGGATTCCTGGATCTCTGCCCTCCACAATTTCCTATCCAACATCAGGTTCTTGAGCTCTTCAGTGCTACAGCACGTCTACATAGGTGGTACACTTTTTTCCCCTCCTGGCTTTGCCCTGGGTTGGCTCCCATAGGGTCAATTTACTTGCCTCAAGTTCTGGGTGCCTGACGCAGTGCCCTGCCAGCCTCATCCTTCTCTCTCTGACTTTGTCCGTGACCCGTGGTAGGTCCCCATAGAGGTCCACATTCCGTCCGGAATAAGTGAATAAGTAAGGTGGAATGAGTTGCCCAAAAACATTAAAACTATACCAGCTCCAGCTATCACTTTTTTTAACCCATGTAGACCTGAGGTCAGATTCAAAAAATATGTATTCTAAATCCTAAAAGTTTTCAGAAAATCCTATGTTTCTATGTCAGTGTTGCTAGCTGCAACCTTTTTCATGTCAAGGACCCCCAGAATTATCTGTATTTGGCCAAGGACCCCCCATCTGAAATTACGTTGTTCCAGGGACCCCCCCCCCCCCCCCCCCAGAAGCAAAGATTTGAGTTAAAAAACGTGCACTCTGAAAGAATATATATTCAAAGATTTGCGACACATTTTCACGATAAAAAAAAAAAAGAAACAGATCTACAAGCTCGTAGTGCGGCAGCTTGTAGATCTGCTATTTTTCAATAGCTAAAGTATAACAATGCTTAAAACAACCAAAAGGAGATGTTTTAACGTGTATTTTCTGTACATGTAAAAAAACATTGTCATAAATGAATAAACGTAATCAATACTAATCCTGACCTCGGCTCGGTCGAAGCGCATGTGGCTGGTGATGATGTTGGCGGGCAGCGTGTGCGGGTGCACGAAGTGCGCGGCGAAGGCGCGCGGGTAGCAGAACTGGTGGACGCAGGCCTGCACGGGCAGCGCCACCGTCAGGTTGTTGCGCTCGCCGAAGCGGAACAGCAGGTTCTGCATGGTGGTGCTGGCCGTCTTGTGCGTCTTCAGGAAGGCCACGTTGGCGTGCTTGGGCCTCAGGCCGGGGGACGGGTGGGAGCGCAGCGCCGGGCAGCCCAGGTGGAAAGCCTCCATGGTCCTGGAAGGGGGGGGAGGAGAGAGAGGGAATATATTTGTTTTATTATCCCATTTTACTGGCCTACCGGCATGTGCACTTAAAGGTATATTCAGTGATTTCACTTAATTCAAATATCACTTATCTTTTCTTATTTTTTGGATAATCCTCCCTACTATAAAGTGTGCTGACCATATAAGGAGTTCCTCCCTGTCCCCCAGTGAGCCCCTGGAGTCAAAAAACCATAGTTTCGGTTTGTGCTTTGGGTGGCAAAGCCTTCATCCAATCAGGATGAGAGGGGCCTTCCTCCAATCATGATTGAGTGGGGGGCGGGCCTTGGTGCATGTGCTGTTGGTCTGTTGTACTTCCCCCACTGTAGAGCGTGTGCATGTGCACATCTTTTTTCCAAATCACCAAATCACTGAATGCTCCTTTAAGCCTCTCCAACTGATCCAAAATGCCGCAGCTCGCTTGGTCTTCAACCAACCAAAATTCTCACATGTCTCCCCCCTTCTCCGCTCCCTCCATTGGCTCCCGTTCGCTGCCCGCACAGAATACAAAACTGATGCTGGCATTCAAAGCAACCAAAGGTATGGCTCCCCCATATCTTGCAAGTATGATCGAACCCTACAAACCCTCCCGTGCGCTGAGATCAGCCAACGCAGGGAAGCTGGAAGTACCTTCATTAAAAACGCCGGGACAACGCTCCACACGTCCCAAACTCTTCTCCCTTCTGGCTCCAAAACTATGGAATGCACTTCCCATTACAATCAGAACTGCAGCCTCACTCCCAATCTTCCGCCGTAGTCTGAAAACCCACCTTTTTCAGACTCCATCATGGCCCGTAGGTAGCACTTGCCCTAGCCCCTTAGATAAGCACTTTATGTAGACTTAGATAGCATTTTATACAGACTTATAGCATGTGACGTGTAGACAGCACTAGAATTGCATTGTCGTGTAGTCATAGCAAAAACAGGAAGTCCAGAAAATGCAAAAACCTTACAGAAGGAGAACTATGCAATACATATATATGTATTGTATAATTCTCGTTCTGTAAGGTTTTACATATATATTTACATATATACTTCTGTTTTTCTGTTTTTTACCTTGTACTTTGTTTAGTTTCGCCTTTTTGGACTTCCTCGTTTTCTGCTTTGTACTTTTGGAACGTTTGGCCTTTTTTTTGCTCTCCTGAGAGTTACTGCTTGGCAAATACTACTTTGATTGTAAAGCTAAGCTGCTTTCTGCTTTAACAAATCACTTATTTTGAAACTACTTTGCTTGTGGGCTCTGCATTTTTGGGTTCAGTTCTGCTAGCGTGACAGAACGAGAGAAATAAGGAGTTGGAAAAGATATGATCGTTTTAGACTCCTCAGAAGAGGACAATTATTATGCAGAGAAGTGCCTACGGAATGCAGACAAAGGGAACAGAGATGGAAGAAGACATTAGCGAAGCAGGAACGATAAAAGAACGGCAGAGCAATGGCCTGTCAGATTTCTAACCCATTTAGACCTGTCTTCTAAATAAATGTTTCTACGTGTCAGTGGTTCTCAAACTATTTCATGTCAAGAACCCCCAGAATTATCTGTATTTGGCCACGGGCCCCCATCTGAAAATATGTTGTTCCAGGGACCCCCTCCCCCAGAAACCAAGATTTGAGTAAAAAATGTTTGCCACATTTCCGCGATTTTTCCAAAAATAGCAGACCTATACAAGCTCATAGCGCGGCACTCGGTGCCGCGCTATGAGCTTGTAGATCTGCTATTTTTCAACAGCTAAAGTACAACATAATTCTTAAAAACACCGAAAAGGTGTTTCCCGCCCTGAACGGGCTATAAAGCTCCACTCTCTCTTATAATTGGTCCCTGGACCTTAAGAGGAGCACGGCGTCCTGTGAGAAGAAAACTCTCACATCTCCATATCTGGCAGCTATTAGAACAAGACGCCTCGATCTGCTGCGTGGAGTTCATCTCACTACAAACAACAAGATAACAGGACATTTCATTCCCCCCACCCACATGGCAATTATAGCGTTATGCAGATGAATGGGGTGTGTGTGTGTGTGTGTGTGTGTGTGTGTGTGTGTGTGTGTGTGTGTGTGTGTGTGTGTGTGTGTGTGTGTGTGTGTGTGTGTGTGTGTGTGTGTGTGTGTGTGTGTGTGTGTGTGTGTGTGTGTGTGTGTGTGTGTGTGTGTGGTACATCTAGGGAGTCTCTCTTGTTCTGGGTCAGGGTGCCCAGGTTGTGATTAAATCATTTTAAAAATTGTGCGCGTGTGTGTTCGTGCGGTGACTCACCAGCTCAGTTGTGTGTGTGTGCGCGTGTGTGTGTGTGTGTGTGTGTGCGTGTGCGGTCAGTGCGGTCACTCACCAGCTCAGGTGTGTGTGTGTGCGTGCATGTGTGCGCGCATGCGTGCGTGTGTGTGTGCGTGTGCGGTCAGTGCGGTCACTCACCAGTTCAGGTGACCTCCGCGGTGCAGCAGGAGGCTGACCGTACTGACGGCCACGACCGCCAGGAAGATCTTCTTCTGAGACATCCTCCTGTCCGTCCGTCCGTCTGTCTGTCTGTCTCACGGACCGTCTGTCTGTCTCACTGACCGCCTGTCTGTCTCACTGCCTCTGTAGGAGGAAGAGGAGAGAAGAGTGAGAGAGCTTCACACCATGAGGGAGAGAGAGACAGAGAGAGAGAGAGAGAGAGATGGACTCACAATGGGACTGGACAAATACAAAGGTATAGAGCAGTGATATTCAAACCTTTGCGTGCCAACAAGGGCCCTCAAATTTGAATGTATTTGGTTGCGGCTACCTACCGCTACAGGGAAATGCAAATGACAGACAGACATCACACACAAGGGGAGGAGGGAGGGAGGGAGGGAGCGTGGGATGGCAGACGGACGGACGGACGGACGGACGGACGGACGGACGGACGGACGGGTGGGAGGTAGAGAGAGAATAGAAAAAGAGGGCAGGTGGAGGTGTAATAATAATAATGGACAGAATGGGGGGGGGGGGGGGGAGGCAGGGGGGGCGGGGAGGGGGGAGACCAGGTGGTTGCAGAACGGGCCGTGAAAATGGGAGAGAGGCGCGGAATTATAGGGAGAGAACACGAGGAGAAAGGCAGGTGGAAAGATGAAAGGACCACCTCCTTTCATTCAGGTGGAGGTGCAACGAAGTGGAGAGAGAGAGAGAGAGAGAGAGAGAGAGAGAGAGAGAGAGAGAGAGAGAGAGAGAGAGAGAGAGAGAGAGAGAGAGAGAGAGAGAGAGAGAGAGAGAGAGAGAGAGAAAAAAGGTGAATATGAAAGCGAGGGAGGCACAGATTTATTCAACAAAGCAATTGCTGCGTCCGAACAGAGGTGGGAGGAATGAGCGTGGACCATGGGGACGGACGCGCAGAGAATGTCAGAGAGGCATGGAGGGCTGAAATTCTCTCAAACTTTTTGGTCAACAATAGAGAAAATAGCTGATCTATACAAGCTCAACAACGTGTCGCGCTGCGACACGTTGAGAGCTACTGAATATGTGGTGTAGTGGATTATTTAGAACTCACTCATCAGAGTCTTTAAGAAATAATCAAGGTAGAGAGTGGACTGAAACAATGTCACTTTTATTACAAGGAGTGGTCCGGACCAAATCCAGGGAGGAAGCATGAATGCAAGCCTCCTGAGCTGTTCACATGTGTCTCTCTTATACACAATGACAGAGCAAAAATACATTGGAGGTGTGGTCAGTGGACATGGAGGTGTGGTCAGTGGACATGGAGGTGTGGTCAGTGGACATGGAGGTGTGGTCAGTGGACATGGTCCAAACAAGGGTCTATGTGAGAATATGTCATCTGACAGTCGACCAACAGGTGATCTGTGATGACTCATGTGAATGCAGTCAAGACAGTTAGTATTCTCATCTTCAAAATCCATTACAGTGGCGTACAGTATATTTTGGATTTCTACACAACAGACGACAGTTCTCTCTCCAGGTAAAATGCTGCGTTTGAGTTCAGGAGAGTTTGGGAAAAAAAGGCGACGATTCTCCTGAATGCTGCCCTTCGGGTACGGCATGGAAAGGAAAGTGGGGTCCTTTTGCATTTCTTTCACCTATAGAGAAAATGCTGCATTCATGGTCTGGAGAGGGCAGTTGTTTTACAGACTGGTATAAAAGGGCAGGGGGCTGAAGCCCCCGTTGTGGTCAATGTGTGCACGTGCCTGGCGTGGACCCACCGGGCTTTGGATTTTTTTTCATTTTTTGCACACTAACCCATTTAGACCTGAAAACGATTCTACAAATGTCTTCTAAATCCTGACAGTTTCCTGAAAACCCTATGTTTCTATGTCAGTGGTTTTCAAACTATTTCAGGACCCCCAGAATTATATGTAATCGGCCGCCGACCCCTATCTGAAAATATGTTGTTCCTGCAGCGACCCCCCCCCCCCCCCCCCCCCAGAAGCAAAGATTTGAGTTAAAAATGTTCGCTCTGAAAGAATATATATTTGAAATTTGTGCCACATTTTCACGATTTTTCAAAAATAGCAGACCTACAAGCTCGTAGCGCGCCACTCGGTGGCGCGCTATGAGCTTGTAGATCTGCTATTTTTCAACAGCTAAAGCGTAATATAATGCTTGAAACACCAAAAGGGATTCCCGCTCAGAATGGGCTAATAACACAGCGAGCGCTGAAGGCCTCATTACCTTCCAGTAACAGCGTTTCGTTCACCTCGCTCCCCTTTTGTGTATTTTTCCCTCCTCCTCCACAGCTCGAAACAAAACCCTGCCTCCGCACCGGCGGCCCATTACAGCTTCACTTCGGTAATGACGAGCCGTGCACTGACCGACCCGGGTTAATTTCGTCGACTGTGATGACTAATGGCGAGAAAATGTCCATCAACTACCTTTTTTTCCACTGACAATAACTGTCTACACTTTCGTCAACAAATAAAAAAACAGGGGAGGGACTGACTATAGTGGAGAAGAGATCCAGTAAAACTAAAAGACATTTTATGTTTGGTTTGCAATAACTGATCTACAAGCTTGTAGATCGCTTATTTTCAGCATGCAACTAAGTGTAAAATAAGCCAACACGACACCATCAATACAAGGCCTGACAAAATAAAACTAACTAAAAGTAGACTAAAATGAAAACATTTCATATGGAAATGACTAAAATACTAAATATGACTAAAATATGACTAAAACCGACCGACCAACCGACCATGCACACGCTATACAGATCAACTCCCGCTCACGGATCGCTGACATGACTCTCCCTGTCACCCCGACCCACGCCAAGCGAAACGCTGCATTCCAAGCCCCTCTCTCTCTCTCTCTCTCTCTCTCCCCCTGTGGCCCCTCACTTGCATAGCAGTGGGTTGACATCTCTCTCTTCAGTGACATACATATTACATATAGCCCCCCCCCCCCCCCCCCCCCCCCCCCAGTCACATGCGTCCTATTATGCCGTTAAGTAACGGTTGTTTTCGAGGGTTGGTGGGCGCTCTCTTATCCAAGGTGTGTTAACACCCATTTTGACCTGAGAACTGATTCTACAAATGGCTTCTAAATTCTTTCATCTGTTTGATGAAAAATCCATGTTTCCATATCAGTGGTTCTCAAACTATATTTCATGTCAAGGACACCCTTGACATGAAATATATGTAATTGGCCGCTGACCCCCATCTGAAAATATGTTGTTCCATGCGGGACCTCCCAGAAGCACAGATTTGAGTTAAAAACGTTTCTAAAATAACAGACCTACAAACTATGAGCTTGTAGATCTGCTATTGTTCAGTAGCTAGAGTATAACATAATGATTAAAACACCAAAAGGGATTCCCGTACAAAATGGGTTAACAGCAGTGGGACCCCCGAAATGATATAATATGTATTTGGCCGCGGATCTCTTTCTGAAAATGATTTGTGCCATGTATGTAGGGACCCCCACAACAGAAGACGTGTTAAAAAAAAAATCTAAATTCCACACTTTCAAGATTTTTCCAAAGCGGTGATCTTGTGCATCTGTTATTTTTTAACAGCTAACGTATAAGACATGGTTAACAGTTGTTAAAATGATCATGCTATAGCTATATCAGCTATATTTACTCATTTTTCTGGGGACCCCCTGGAACCCCCTCGAGGACCCCGCTTTGAGAACCACTGTGTTCTGGGACGCACTTATAATCTTGGCAGTGACTTGTGGCAAGCTGCTCGATGAGCTAAGCTTGGTAGCAGTTAATATGAAAATAAATTGAAATTTTTAATTTGGAACACTTTTAACCTTATATATTTTATATACATTAGCTATTCGCATATAGCCGATCTATGATGCCACGTGATGTGAGCCTGTAGATCGGCTATATGTGACCGATTCTGACCGAAGTCATTGAAATTTTTTACATTTTCAATTTTACATATCATGTGAAAGCAGGGAATCATATAGCTTCAAATTGACATATTGGCTGTTCAGTTTGACCCACCAGTTTTGGAGATATGGCTTATAGAGTAATGTCTTGCAGAGAAACAGCGAGTTGGGAAAACAGGCTTGAAAGGTTTACTTCTGTGGACTCTAACATTACACCTAGCTACATGTTTAAGCATTTATTTCATATTTACATGTCGATTTCAGCCCTGACACTCATTTTGGATCAAAAAAATCTTGGCGCCATGACTGTCTCTGTACCCCCACCCCCCCCAACCCCCTCTCCCCACCCCCCTATCCCCCCTAAAGCCAGGAAATGTTCAGCGTCATTCCCTTTTAAGCACTGGGGGTCATCATGTGCATCAGGAGCCCTGAGGGCTTGTAGACTGACTTCTGTTTCTTTGAATGGAGAAGCTCCATGCTTTATGAGTCATGCAACCCTGTGCCCGCGGGGCAGCTTTACCGTTAGCCATTAAAGGCCTGAGGGCCATTCCACCAATGCCTTCTACATCAGTCCTTCTCATGCCTTCCAAATCATGACAGTTTTCGGAAAAACCCATGTTTCTATATGTCAGTGGTTCTCAAACATTTTCATGTCAAGGACCCCAAAAAATATATGTAATTGGCCGCCGACCCCCATCTGAAAATATGTTGTTCCAGGGACCCCTTCCCCCAGAAGCAAAGATTTGAGTTAAAAACGTTTGCTCTGAAATAATATATATTCAAAGATTTGCTAAAATGTAAAAAAAAATGTTTTTTAACATTCGGATTTGAGGTATAGGACACTTTTTATGGCAGGAAGCAGTTTAATCCAATCTGTGCGGGAACCCCTTTTGGTGTTTTTTAAGCATTATGTTATAATTTAGCTATTGACAAATAGCAGATCTACAAGCTCATAGCGCGGCACTGATCTGCTATTTTTGAAAAATCGTGAAAATGTGGTGCAAATCTTTGAATATATATTCTTTCAGAGCGAGCGTCTTTAAACTCAAATCTTTGCTTCTGGGAGGTCCCTGGAACAACATATTTTCAGATGGGGGTCGGTGGCCAATTACATATAATTGTAATTTCATCCTTGAGTCTGACATGAAAATGTTTGAGAACCACTGACATAGAAAACTGTCATGATTTAGAAGACCTTTGTAGAATCGTCCTCAGGCCTAAATAGGTTAAAAGCCTTCCCTGGAGAAAGGCATGAACTTATAGCATCCCAGCCGTCTCTATCCATGGGCAAACATTGGGCAAAAAGAGCAGAAGAGCTACCAGCCTCACAACACTAGCTTGTAGATCTGATATTTGCAGCTTTGAGCTTTTGTGTAGAGGGGGGGAAGGATGCGGGGCCCACGTATAGACCCCTGGGGGACTCCTGTCCATGGGGTTTAAGTCATTTTCTGACTGTAAGAGAGATGAGGCGAAATAAATCAGCTCATTTTAGATTTTCACCATATTTTAAAGCCAGAGAACAGCTGGGATTGTACTGCTTCAGTAGGAGCATGCACGCACGCACGCACGCATGCACACACGCACATACACACATACACAACTGAAGCGCAAATGCACACATGCACTTAAAACCCACCCACCCACACACCCACCCACACTGACATCAACATCAATGAGCACACAAAACCTCCCGAGTACACATCAAGGCATCACCTCAATATGTCTCGTATCCATATGCATTTGTGGAGAGCGGGAAATTGTGAAATAATGAGTGCGTGCGTGCGTGCGTGCGTGCGTGCGTGCGTGCGTGCGTGCGTGCGTGCGTGCGTGCGTGCGTGCGCGCGTGCCTGCCTGCCTGCATATTACAGTGTTGTGCTACTACTGTACATAATTTCAGTAAATGTATGACAGTAATGCATTCTGATGTGCTGTTTTTATAGCTGTTTTTATGGCAGTCCTATAGTAGTCGGGGCGGCGGTGGCTCAGGGGTAGAGTTGCCGGATGGTATTCCGCAAGGTTGCCAGTTCGAACCCTGTGGGCTCCCCCAGAATTAGTGTCGAAGTGTCCTTGAGCAAGACACTGAACCCCTAATTGCTCCTGATGTGCTGGTCTGTGCCTTGCATGGTTTCCGCTGCCATTGGTGTGTGAATGTGTGTGTGAATGGGTGAATGTGCACAATCTATGTAAAGCGCAACTCCAGCCGGTAGGTGAGAACGGCTTTGCCGACGTGCTAATGGGGGACCATTTAAAACAAAGGCGGCTTGCTGTGGTTCACTACTAACAGAAAATCAGAAATGTGCATGCGCAGCGGGTGAAGGGTAGGCTATCTTTCTTGTTTATCTTGTTTTTTCGCCGCCGTTCTTCAGAAGTTAGACTGGGCCACGGCCCGGCCGGCCCAATGGAGAACACGCCTCTTCCATATACCATCATGAGGCAGCAGTGGAGAACACGCCTCTTCCATATACCATCATGAGGCAGCAGTGGAGAACACGCCTCTTCCATATACCGTCATGAGGCAGCAGTGGAGAACACGCCTCTTCCATATACCGTCATGAGGCAGCAGTGGAGAACACGCCTCTTCCATATACCGTCATGAGGCAGCAGTGGAGAACACGCCTCTTCCATATACCATCATGAGGCAGCAGTGGAGAACACGCCTCTTCCATATACCGTCATGAGGCAGCAGTGGAGAACACGCCTCTTCCATATACCATCATGAGGCAGCAGTGGAGAACACGCCTCTTTCATATACCGTCATGAGGCAGCAGTGGAGAACACGCCTCTTCCTTATACCTTCATGAGGCAGCAGTGGAGAACACGCCTCTTCCTTATACCATCATGAGGCAGCAGTGGAGAACACGCCTCTTTCATATACCATCATGAGCAGCAGTGGAGAACACGCCTCTTCCATATACCATCATGAGGCAGCAGTGGAGAACACGCCTCTTCCTTATACCATCATGAGGCAGCAGTGGAGAACACGCCTCTTCCATATACCATCATGAGGCAGCAGTGGAGAACACGCCTCTTCCATATACCATCCTGAGGCAGCAGTGGAGAACACGCCTCTTCCACATACCATCATGAGGCAGCAGTGGAGAACACGCCTCTTCCATATACCATCATGAGGCAGCAGTGGAGAACACGCCTCTTCCATATACCATCATGAGGCAGCAGTGGAGAACACGCCTCTTCCATATACCATCATGAGGCAGCAGTGGAGAACACGCCTCTTTCATATACCATCATGGGGCAGCAGTGGAGAACACGCCTCTTCCATATACCATCATGAGGCAGCAGTGGAGAACACGCCTCTTCCATATACCGTCATGAGGCAGCAGTGGAGAACACGCCTCTTCCATATACCATCATGAGGCAGCAGTGGATAACACGCCCCTTCCTTATACCATCATGAGGCAGCAGTGGAGAACACGCCTCTTCCTTATACCATCATGAGGCAGCAGTGGAGAACACGCCTCTTCCATATACCATCATGAGGCAGCAGTGGAGAACACGCCTCTTCCATATACCATCATGAGGCAGCAGTGGAGAACACGCCTCTTCCATATACCATCATGAGGCAGCTGTGGAGAACACGCCTCTTTCATATACCATCATGAGGCAGCAGTGGAGAACACGCCTCTTCCATATACCATCATGGGGCAGCAGTGGCTCAGGAGGTAGAGAGAGGAACAAAAACTATAAAAAGCTTTCATTCACACAAACATGGGAATGGTTTTCACCACGTTGTGACTTGTATAGTTGTGGCATTCTACATAGAGGGCATGCCGCATGCTGGCATTGCCCAAAAATGTATACACTCTACATTACAGCGTAGGTCTTGCCCATCCGTGTTTGGCTACCCTTAAAGACCTCTCTATACCAGCACCAGCACCCTTCAAAAAGACCTTTAAAGACCCCTATATACCAGCACCAGCACCCTTAATTCTAAAGACCAAACCAGGCCAAGGCTGATGCTAGCAGCAGATAGGAGGCCGCTGGCACAAAGGAGCCTGGCTGGCAGTAGGAGCTACCTACCGCTCCCCTTTCTTAAGGGGTAAGAGGAGCTTCACGTTATAGCACTGTGTGTGTGTGTGTGTGTGTGTGTGTGTGTGTGTGTGTGTGTGTGTGTGTGTGTGTGTGTGTGTGTGTGTGTGTGTGTGTGTGTGTGTGTGTGTGTGTGTGTGTGTGCGGGACGGAGGTAGATCAGGTATCATTGAGAGTTAATAAGAAAAGGATTTAAGTGGCTTTCAGTCGACAGACACGATTCTAACCCCCCCCCCCCCCCCCCTGTCTCTCCCCTCTTGTCCCCTTTAGTGTCCCCTGTTGCACTCTCCTTGTGCCTCCTCCTCCCCCCCCTCCTCCTCCTCCTCTACCCACCTAGTCGTTGCTCCTCCTCCTCCTCCTCTTCTTCTCCTCTCTTATCCCGTTCATGACGGGAACCCCTTTTGGTGTTTTTAAGCATTATGTTATACTTTAGCTATTGAAAAATGGCAGATCTACAGGCTCGTAACCGAGTGTCGCACTACAAGCTTGTAGGTCATGCTATCTTTGAAAAATGGGACGCAAATCTTGGAATATATACTTTCAGAGCGAACGTTTTTAACTCAAATCTTTGCTTCTGGAACAACATATTTAATACATACACAGTTTTTGAAGTCCTTGACATGAAAAACTTTGAGAACCACTGACATATATATAGAAACAGGTTTTTCTGAAAACTGATTTAAAAGACATTTTGTAGAATCTGGTGTCAGGTAAAAATGGGTTATCTCGTCTCCTCTTCTTTCCTCTCCTCTCGTCACCTGTGTGACTCCCTGCCGTGTACTCGATCACCTCCTGTACTCGATCACCTCCTGTCCTGTTCTCTACTTTTCTCTCCTCTCCACTCTCTCTTTCCTCTCGCAGTGAGTGTAGTTCTGGTCTGTGCCAGAACTACACTCTCTCTCTTTCTCTCTCTCTCTCTCTCTCTCTCTCTCTCTCTCTCTCTCTCTCTCTCTCTCTCTCTCTCTCTCTCTCTCTCTGGTAAGCATGGGCTCTTTAATTAAAAAGGCCTGATTAGGTTTCTTTAACGATCGAGTGAAGATATGACAGCATAGAGGGACGAAATGTGATCCCTCTGTTAACGGACTGATTTAGAGAGAGGGAGGGAGGGAAAGGGGGGAGAGGGGGGAGAGCGAGGCAGGGAGGGAGAGAGAGAGAGAGAGAGCCAGATAAAAAATCTTTAAAGAGAGTTTGTACAATAGTGTAACTAAGCATAATTTAGTTTTTCCTCTTTCGATTGTGTATGGAAGGAAGGAAGGATGTAAGGATGGATGGATGGATGGATGGATGGATTTAGATAGCTAGATGGATGGATGGATAATTAGATGTTGTTGTATTCCATGAAAAGAAAAGCTATTGTTGTCGACACAATTTCCCACAAACTTACTTTGAACCCTCATAGAAACAGTCATTACACATGCAGGCACGCACGCACGCACGCACGCACGCACGCACGCACGCACGCACGCACGCACGCAGGCAGGCAGGCAGGCAGGCAGGCAGGCAGGCAGGCAGGCAGGCAGGCAGGCACGCACGCACACACACACACACAGTGCTGATTCCAGTCTAATGAGGTTATTAGAGGGTCCTCCAGGGCAGAGGCAGATGTTTGCCTCCATAATAATCCTGTCATCCCCCCCCCCCCCCCCCCCACTGACCTCTGAGCCCGAGACCCTGCATGACCCTGTGCCGCTTCTATTACTGTTCGTAAACAATGAGCACGCGCACGCACCCACGCACCCCCGCACGCACCCACGTGTGCACGTAAACATTATTCAAAAATAGTGTTAGTGAGTTTGCTAACGCACTGAACCATGCGGGGCTAACATTAACAACACCGCAACGGAGTGGTGGTTTATTTACCGAGGGGCACAGGCTGAAACAGAGGGGTGGTGGTTTATTTACCGAGGGGCACAGGCTAAAACAGAGGAGTGTTGCTGGCCCTAGAAGTGGACGATGTATCGACGATATATCGACATATTGATTGATGATATTTCTATATCGCGATACCGTTGTCTTTTTGCGATACTATATTATTGTGCATGTTCAATACCTCGATAACGATATATTGTGCAGCCTTACTGTACACACACACACACACACACACACACACACACACACGACATGTACACACACACACACACACACACACACACACACACACACACACGACATGTACACACACACACACACACACACACACACACACACACACACACACACACACACACACACACACACACACCCTCCCATATATGGTCCCAGGACTGTTATCCCATCCCATGTGCGTGACTCGTGATCTGTTGTGTTTGGAAGAATATGAGATGAAAGAATACATGATATAGCACCTTTAATCCGCAATAGAATACCTCGGAAAAGGTCATTGTGTGTGTGTGTGTGTGTGTGTGTGTGTGTGTGTGTGTGTGTGTGTGTGTGTGTGTGTGTGTGTGTGTGTGTGTGTGTGTGTGTGTGTGTGTGTGTGTGTGTGTGTGTGTGTGTGTGTGCGTGCACACATGTCACGCACGTGCGGATGCACGCACGTGGCATACACACACACAGCTGCTGTCTGCTGCACCCACCCACCCAGAGCTGTGGGTAAAACCACAACATGCCATCTAATACCCTTAACTCCACCCCTACCCCCTACCCTACCCTACTCTGGGACGCTAACGGGAGACCGCGGCTATCGACTCGATCGTATCAAAACATGGATTAAAGAATACTAGCCCTTACCCGTTGTGAAATATTGCACCCCCCCCCCCTTGTGGCCATGGGGGGTACTGCGCCCTGGGTGCGTTTTAATTCACTAATAAATTCATTATTAATCTATAATTTGTTAAATTGAAAAAAGGGCTTCGTTAAGACCTCCATATTATTATGGTCAATGCCTGTGTGCAAAGTGGGAGTGATTGGTGCAGGCGGTGAGGAGCTACGGCTGTGTTTCTGACACACATTCAGACACACATTCAGACATTTGGTTAATTATAGTATGATGATGATGATGATGATATGATGATGATAGTATGATAAAGATACTTTTGCCTGGGATGATCAAATCCTGTGTTGAGAGTCACACGAGAACAACTTGCACCCTTGAAACAAAAACCAGACAATTCATTAAAATGTTTGATTATATTACAGTGTGCTTGAGGTGTAATAGCAGCCATGTGGTACATACATGGTGCCTTTATCCAAGGCGCTTTACAGAGATTGTGCATTACATTCACCCATTCATACACACACACACCGATGCATCATGCAAGGCACCAACCTGCACATCGGGAGCAATTAGGGGTTCAGAGTTTTGCTCAAGGACACTTCGACACTAAATCTGGGGGAGCCCACAGGGTTCGAACTGGGAACCTTGCGGTTGCCATCCGGCCACTCTACCCCTGAGCCCCACTGCCCCCTAAATCTACTGAATGGCCCACGATTCGTCCACGGGCCGCCTATTGGGAAACCCTGCAGTACAGTTGGTTTTCAACCCTTTTCATATCAAGGCTCATTATTTATTCGACCATTTGATGACATTTAGCCTCTCAGACCGAAAGCGTAGAATTAATTGTTGTTGAATAAGATTTTGTCTACAATTCCATGCTCTCATTGGGAGAGATAACAGGTACGTAATGCAGATGTTTAGGGTCCATTTGGTTTCATTTTACGCTCTCAAGAGTTAAAGATCTAATAAAAGAGTCCATTTGGTTACCAACTCCATCATTTAGCTGCATGGGGACCACCTGGAACCCCCTCAAGGACCACTGGGTGAAAACCACTGCCGTAGTACAGTAGAATTTGTGAAAGGCTGTGTGTGTGTGTGTGTGTGTGTGTGTGTGTGTGTGTGTGTGTGTGTGTGTGTGTGTGTGTGTGTGTGTGTGTGTGTGTGTGTGTGTGTGTGTGTGTGTGTGTGTGTGTGTGTGTGTGTGTGTGTGTGTGTGTGTGTGTGTGTGTGTGTGTGTGTGTGTGTGTGTGTGTGTGTGTGTGTGTGTGTGTGTGTGGACACATATGCATGAATGGTCAGATCTTAACCCGTTCTGGGCGGGAACCCCTTTTGGTGTTTTAAGCATTATGTCATACTTTAGCTATTGAAAAATAGCAGATCTACAAGCTCATAGCTTGCTATGAGCTTGTAGGTCTGCTATTTTTGAAAAATCGTGAAAATGTGGCACAAATCTTTGAATATATATTCTTTCAGAGCGAACATTTCAACTCAAATCTTTGCTTCTGGGAGGTCATTGGAACAGTCGGCGGCCAATTACATATAATTCTGGGGGTCCTTGACATGAAATATTGAACACCACTGATATGGAAACATAGAAAACTGTCAGGATTTAGAAGACATTTTGTAAATTTTGACGTCAGTCCTAAATGTGTTAAAGAAGCGAGGCCTTTGTCCAGTGAGTGACTGCATGGTGCGGCAGCTGCAGCCGGCATGCTTTAATGACAACTTGACAAGACACATTTCTGTATCAGATTGCAGCTGCTGTTCAGATAGCTGTCTGCTTTTAGGGTTCCCCCCCCCTGTGGTCATATTACAACAGTAGCTCTATATCCACTATGGAAATGATTACACCTTTGTTAACGCAAAGAAACATTGTTTAAAAAAATAATTATCCCACGATTTTGCAACCCATTTTTTCCACCCCAGTGTCAATTATCTGATGTAATACTGGGCTCTACACTCCGTCTGACAACCTGGGGAGAGCAACGGACTGACCTCATGCTCCCTTCACAAGGCCTCTGCCCAGGCTCTAGACAGGGCCCCTGCCCATGCAGGCTCCATATATAGAGCTGGCCTGTTCTGACATCACAACACTCCATATTTGGGCATGCCTGAAACAGAAGTCAATACTGTATGTAGCGCCCAAATCCTATATTTGTGGCACTACTGGTTGCCGACAGTCGGGTTGTAGTTAAGACGTGTGCTCCAGAAAGTGATGTCCAAACATGTGCGTAGAGTTGGTATAATGAGGATTTATTCTCTGTCTCTGCAGGCCTAGTCACTATAGCATACATCTAAATAAATGCAATAAACGTGAATGATACGAATCACCTCCTAAACACAGTCTGAAAACTGTTTCCTCTTGTCAGCAACACCTGCTGGTTGATTGAGACCTGATTAAATACCCTGCCAACCTTGACATTGACCACACCCCTCAGTGGACATCATTGGATACAATCAGGAGGCTCAAATGGCTCTTACACTGTATATAGGAATAAAGTGACACAGAGAGACAGGTACATACATCTCCATATATGGGCATAAAAGGGACAGAGACAGGTGGGTGGAACGGGTACTCTGACATCACGGGTACCACAGGCATGGATCTCCAACTTCCATCGTTACCGACTCGGTGCTCTACAGCCGGGCACCGGTAAAGAATAGATTAATGTTACCATCAGGTAACCACTTAAATCCTCTAGAGCAGATGTAGATTTTAGCCTCTTGTAGATCTGCTATTTTTGGCTAATGGAGAGAATATGGATGGTGGACTTCAGTTGTTAAAGCCATGATGCTACACATGTTTTGATGTGGTGGGTCGGGTGGAGGGGTGGAGTGGAGTAGGGTAGGGTAGGGGGTAGGGGTGGAGTTAAGGGTATTAGATGGCATGTTGTGGTTTTACCCACAGCTCTGGGTGGGTGGGTGCAGCAGACAGCAGCTGTGTGTGTGTGTGCGTGCACACATGTCACGTAAAGTGTGACACTGGCCCGGAGCCGTTTTAAGATGCGCGCGCATCCACTTGCACTCTATGTGCCTGTATCTCCAATCTCCATCCGGTTACGGATATTTGTAAAGGGGAAAAAACCTTGGCAATGCGCGCTAAATAAATCCATTAATCCTGGCGGGGGATGTTAAGACCTTTGAACACCTGTGGTCCCAAATGCTGTCCTCCCACACAACATGAACTCTGTGTCCTTTGTGTTGTGTTTTGAGTCCTTTACTCTTTTAAAAAAAAAGTGAGAGCATGCACTGCATGGGCCGACTTTCTGTATAAATCCTGTTTTGTTAGTTAGAGATTAGAGTCGAGAATAATTAGGATTTGTTTGTACCTTATTGTGTGTGTTTGCAAAGGTTAGGTTTAGGAAGTGTTAGACCAAGATTAATTATGCACACGATGACAATTAAAAGCTCTTGGAGAAATGGTCTGGTCTGAGATGGTATATTTATTCCATGGTAAGATTGTACAAAATGATGAAGACACAACCTCTCGACACGAGACGCTGGGTAGACATAAAGAATAAATGCACTTTCAGTGCTTATATGAATGACACAGAATCCACAAGTAGGTGGGTCTTAACATGACAAGTTGTTAATTACACGAGAACAACTGGTTTGCTTCCAGCAAGGAGTGCAGTTTAGGCCGGAACGAGACAGTGACCCATTGATGAATTGTAGCATGGGAGTCTCCGACCTGATAAGATAAGCGTCTGAGAGATGCCCGTTCTCTTTCAGAGCCTCTGACCTTGGAGAAGGCAGGGGAGTGTGTCTGTCAAATGGTATTAATTATGATACGAGGGGCCACTGGAGAGCTATTCGCAGTCAGCATCTACATTATGAGAGCAACATGTTAAAATGAAAAATTATAGAGAATTAATTGTATATTAGCAAGAGGAGAATTAATATTCTCCTAACAATCCTCCCTTTTGTTTATTTAAACAACTTAAACTAAACAATCAAATGTGAATATACAATTACAACGGAGATTGCTGTAGGACACACACCAGTGGAATTCCCCCCAGTGGTTGCAAAAGATCACATCAATCACAGCTGGACATTTCAGGCTGACTTTACCAAGAGAGGACACCCACACGTTTTCAAGCAAAGCAAAATACATCACAATCAAAATACTTGAACAATAACCAAATGTAAAATGGAACACAAAAGACAACCAGAGGGGCGAGTACCCAACGTAAAGGTGCAACCTCGTACAAAGTGCAAGTTTTCCTATATCGAATGAAATCATCACCCTAGCAGCATATTTATCACCAGCAACAACAGGCCTCCCTTTAGCCCGCTGCCAACACAATTTCTCGTTCAGACCGGGAACCTAGTGGGAGGTAGAATTCTGATTACGTACAGTAGTCCATTGTAAATCTCCACCTGGGAAACAAACACCGTTTGCAGATATCAAACAGGGAGATTTGGCATTGTGAAGACAATGACCTTCCTGTCTCCTGTCTAACACCAAGGAAAGGAGTATAGCATTAAGTTAGATTAAATTCAGACAGTGAACCCACAACACGGGAGCAGCAGCATTGTCTGGCCTGTGGAAAAAAACAGAACAAATTGGCATGCGGTTAGCGAGAAGACGCCCATTAATTTGCCCTATGTGTGAAATCACTTTGAATCAAAAACCCTCAAACACCATTTGTGAAATCACTTTGAATCAAAAACCCTCAAACACCATTTGTGAAATCACTTTGAATCAAAAACCCTCAAACACCATTTGTGACCATGTGGCCCGCTCCCTCATCACCTTTGACATAACCCAGATAAACAAGATACCAAATCCAGGCAGAGCTACAGGTGGACATGTGACATGCATGCAAACATCAATTAAGACATTAGAAGGTACACCATTCATCCCAGTGACATATTGTTAGGTTCGGTCCGTCCGGGTCGGCGTGCGTGTGGAAATCCAATGAGCGCACGAGTGCTTCCGTGTGCAGTAGAGGCTTGCACATGCGTGTGTGCGTGTGCGCACGTGCCAGTGAGAGGTAGTTCAGTGAGAGGTAGTTGGGGGGTGTGCATGTGTATGTATACATGTGCAAGGTTGTGCCAATGAGAGGTAGAGACGGTACAACTGGAGACAATGACAAAAAGCCTCAGCTGGTCGTGTTGTTCCAGCGCAAACTTTACCTCGTCGTCGAATCAGCCTCCTGGCCACTAAGGGGTGTCCACTACTCTGGCCCTCCGTGTCGGGGAGCCAGTAGCCAGATCGTAGCTCCTTGACTGGTGAGCTGGTGGAGCTGTTGCTCCCGCGACCCGACTACGGATGAGCGGTTGAAGATGGATGGATGGGCAGGGGTCTGGGCCAGGTTGGTTGTAGTAGAAACGAATCTCCTCGTCGATGAAGCCGCCAATCACCGGAAGGCCTGGGTCGAATCCTTTGTAGTGTGTGGCATGACTCCATGTCTCTCTTTCTGGGGTTCATACTGCCGATGGGCTGGTCAATAGGGCGCGGGAGAGATTTTTAATCTTGGTGATATCCTTGAATATGAGGTCATCAGGTTGGAGATGCAGACAGCTGTGGCCCCTGGGTGGGCAGGGCAATATTCATCCTGAAAAGACTTGTAGTTATAGCAGAACAAATATCTTATGAGCTCCGAGGCCAAGGGTTTGGCCTCTGCTCCGGTGTTTCCTCCTGGTTGGCTCCAGTGGTATGCCTGTGGAATAATGTGGACGCCTGCGCATAACTTACCTAATCAATACCTACCTATAGATACTGGATGTAGTAGGTTTCTTCTGCTCAAGCAGGAAGTGAGCATACGGGATCTGTAAGTCAAGAGTTGGTAGAGAAAGTAATTTGAAATCAGTACAGCTGTCTCACAAGCAGACACAGCTGCGATCTTCTCATTTTGTCAACAAAGCGGACGAAAAGGAAAGTAGAAAAACGCCAAAGCCGTAAATAAAAACTGCGTCTGTTGGTGGACGCCATGTCAGCAGAGAGGACATGGGAGTTTTCAAGGAGCGGTCATGATCACGTGCCCATCAAAGTCTGCCACTGTCGGCATGCATCCGCCTGTCAAATGGTGTGATAAAACAAGCAAGGAAAGCACATGTTGCCTGCGCCATACGTGTAAGCGTTGGAGAATTAAAACAAAATAAAATGTCAAGATCCTGGTATAACCTGCCAGTCAGTCACGGCTGTGCACGCCTGCACGGTCCCCTCAGTCAGTCCAGTTTTCCTGCAGCCCACAGGAATGCGTGGGGGGGGTTATACTCCTATGAGATAACAGTTAATATATTGCTCTGCATGTTGACGCACAGGCAGCCAAGAAAGACAAGGGAATTAATCTAAAAGATATATATACATATATATTAACAATAATAATAGACACCAGAGCATGGTCACCGTGTGGCTATGAAGAACATAACCGGTGCGAAAACATGTCTGTGGAGCGTGTCACAAATGTAGCAGTGTGTAAGCTAATTTAGAATCATCCAGCTGGAATAGATATGAATTTAATTTGACACATCGATAGGTAGGGTAGTACCCTACCACAATGGGGGGTTAAAATGTGTCTTGAATCAGCTGTAGGCCTTCCTCCCTTTAGTTGCAACATATGTTATGTAATTTTACTAATTACCTTAAAGACACAATGGTCATTATTTATTAATTTATTTGCCCCAGAGAGGGTAGTAATCACACTTTGATCACCTACATTTCTGTCAACATTTAAACCACAGTTTTCACTACCTAACCTTATACTGAAACTCAGTTACTTCCAGCTTCATATTTATCACAAAGCGTAGTATATTTTAACCATTACAATACATTTAGGACATTGGAACCTCATGTATAAACCATCTGAAACTCAAAATGAGTACATGTGATGGATAACTTTGAATTATTGTAGATCTGTTATTTTGTGGGATTTGGTTACATGTTCCCAATAACTTTGCCCTGTGTGCCATGAGTTTACATCTCATTTCTGCCCCAGCGTAAAACAGATAGTATTAATTCTTCCCCCCAGCTGGCGGGTAGATAAAGTATTGTTTTCTCCTGGCCTTCATCGTCTGTGTCAAACTCATTCTAAGGTATTCTGGTATACTCTGATACTTTTACTCAGACTGAACAGAAATACAGACAACAGTTAGAATGCTGCTTGTGTGTGTTTTCTACTTGGGGGCATCGTTGCTGTATAGGAGTGTGGGGGGTGTGCCCCAGTGGGCTGCAGACAGGGACAGCAACCAATGTATTGTAGTTTTCCTCTAAAGTATTCATCCTTAAAAGATATTAATATAGATTTACAGTTTAACATATTAACATTAAAGATAAAGTTAATATTCACTTGTTTAATGAGGTTTTACAGTCCTGGCTTGAGTACTTGTACTCTATTACCTTCTTACAAATTCTCCTCAACGGGACTCCTCCAGAGTCCAGATGATTGATTAGTTGATAACTCAAAGGTTATCTTAATAGTTTATGGCTCTACACGCCAAAATGGTATTTGGAGTTTTCTGTTTTAACCCCTTAGTTTCCAAAAGCAGCTTTAAGACGCTGCCCCTTCCGACATTATGGTATTGGGCTTTTCATATTCATATTGGTAAATACGTATCATTAAATACATAACAAAATGGCCTTTCTCGCCATCTTTCCAACAACATGTACCTTTTTCTCTATTTTGCAGTATCGATACTTTTACTTTAAACATTTGAGTACTGTTTCCCTCAACTGCAGTTGAACACCAGGTCAAAAATACATGGGCAGTTTATAAACGAACACTGTGAGGCATATGTGGACAAGGGACATTCTAAAACACATAGTAATAATAATAAAAAACAATCTTCTCTGTGTGAGACTTAAGTGGTGGTGTCGTGCATTGTCATGGCACAGGGGGTGTATGAATGAAATGAGGCGTGGGGTCGTGATTCATGTTTCAGAGGGTGTTTGTTTGCGTGTGGTGTTTTTAAGGCATGATTATGATCTGCTTGATTGCAATTTAAGTGTGGTATAGTGCAATGAAAATGGCTCAGAGGATGTTTGTTTGCGTGACGGCATGGGACATGTTTTATTTCTCAGGTTGTGTGGGGACGTATGTGTGCCTTTTGGAGCGTGTTTATGTAGTGTTTGAGTGGGTGTATGGAGTGCATAACCTTAACCTGTGACTGACTCGACGTCTGAACGCACAGTGCAGCATCGGCCCCAGCTCTCTCGTCCGCCTCCCCTCACCAGACAATCCGGCCCAGCGCCCGTCATCTCCATCATCCCTGGTCTCCGTGGTCTCCCTTGGAGTCGCCTGACCCCTCCCCGTGCGGCCCTGACCTCTGTTCCCCCTCAGTAACGGGCAAGCCGCTCTCCATTCAGCTGTTGGTTCTTTTCACCTCCCTTTTCACCACTCTCGTTGTCGTCAGCTGTCTGCATGTCGGCCGGTGGTACGTTGGTTTCATCCTCCTCTTCTTGCTGGGCCCATGGGTCAGGATACAGTTCATTTGAGGTGGGCCCAGCACCTGGCAGATGATACGTTTGTGAGGCGCCCTGTGATCGGGGCACCGTGCCAGTCCTCTATAGGCTGTTAGTCGAATATGTTGGTGTGCCCTTTTGTACTGTCACTGTTTAGACAGCACTGGGTCTGAAATGTCAGTGCAGGACGAGCGTTGGGTGTCGCCTGCGTCATTGAGTTGAATCAAGTCCATAGGCTGAGGGCAGCCCACATCTGTGCAGACTGTGTTTCTTCCAGAGTGGGCAGGGTCGTCGATATGGAGATATGGCGTAGGAGGCCGTGGGGTTGCAGAGGTCACAGGCATGTGTGTTGACAGGGCTGCTGCTGTCCACTTTGTGCAGAGGCATCCTTTGGGGTGCTGAAGCATTAACCCAACGATGCACGTCCATTTCCGTCATAGGTTGTGAAGGGGTTATTTAACAGCTGCTGCTGCGAAGCGGGGAGGGCTGCGGGCTCTGCTCGTGCTGGAATGCTGGTTGCTTTGCTGGACAGGGCAGGCAGGGCGTAGAATGGCTGGTATGGGGGGGGGAAACCAAGATCTGGGTCGATCCGCAGCAGTGCCTACAGAGGTGATACAGACAAAACACATGCGAGTAGGGGCTCCCATAAAAATGTAAAGAGGGAGGTTGCGAATTCTCATCCATCACTGATTCTATTTTAGACATCACTTTCACATCATTCTCTCTGTCTGAGCTCTGCTCCGTCATCCACTCATTCTTCCTTCATCCACATTGCAAACACTTCTTTATGGAGATCACATTACACATTCATCCAGTATCTCTCTTGTTACTGCCTCTTTCTACATCAACTTTGCACATTTAGGACTTTTTATTTTGTTTGACTTTGTCTATGCTCTCTTTACTTAGAGAGACTTAACTTTGTCTGGGTTAGCTTTTCACCAAGTTCAATCACTTGGTTCACACTCAGTGTACCTTTCTCAGAAAAACCCATAAAATACCATTCAGACAGACAGCTAAAAAAAACTACAGGACCGTGTTTTATTTCATGTCCCTCATCACCTAATCTTGATGATGACCGATGGTTGCCCATCTTTATTCCTCACTGATAACGATCTCAGTGACCTTTTCTAGTTAAATTTCTTTAGCTAGGCTGGTTATACCGTGGGTTAAACAAGCATAAATACCCTCAGTCACTTAAAGTGTCAAGAACACCTTAAATATTAAGACTGACCTCCGCGTGCCTCTACCTCGAACACTTGCGGACCTTAGATTAACCTCTGCTATGCACCACTACCTCGAATGCTTTGCAGACCATTAACTAACCATCAGAAAACTGACCTTCGCAGCACCTCTACCTCGAATGCTTGCGGACCTTAGAATAATCTCTGTTTCACCACTACCTCGAATGCTTACAGACCATTAGACTAACCTCTGAAACGGACCTCCGTTCAGACCGACATATGTAAACACGGTCCCGACATATGAGTTAATACTCAATTTATCTTTACAACCTTAAATATTCCCCCCCGATTCACAGGAACAAGATTTATAGTTTTTAGAAAAACCTCACCGTGTGCATGTCTTGTTTGTTCTTTTGAGATCCAGTCCGCTGTGCTCCTGGCCCCTCCGGGTGTTTGGAAACGCGGCTCCCCCTCGCTGTTTTCTATGTGCGGTCCGGGGCCGGTTGGCAGAAAGCCTCCGAGATGGTTAATCAGCCGACGGCAAAACACCCGAAGGGCCTGGAGGGCGGTGACCTGGACGACCTCTGCTCGCCGCGCCAATTGTTAGACCAAGATTAATTATGCACACGATGACAATTAAAAGCTCTTGGAGAAATGGTCTGGTCTGAGATGGTATATTTATTCCATGGTAAGATTGTACAAAATGATGAAGACACAACCTCTCGACACGAGACGCTGGGTAGACATAAAGAATAAATGCACTTTCAGTGCTTATATGAATGACACAGAATCCACAAGTAGGTGGGTCTTAACATGACAAGTTGTTAATTACACGAGAACAACTGGTTTGCTTCCAGCAAGGAGTGCAGTTTAGGCCGGAACGAGACAGTGACCCATTGATGAATTGTAGCATGGGAGTCTCCGACCTGATAAGATAAGCGTCTGAGAGATGCCCGTTCTCTTTCAGAGCCTCTGACCTTGGAGAAGGCAGGGGAGTGTGTCTGTCAAATGGTATTAATTATGATACGAGGGGCCACTGGAGAGCTATTCGCAGTCAGCATCTACATTATGAGAGCAACATGTTAAAATGAAAAATTATAGAGAATTAATTGTATATTAGCAAGAGGAGAATTAATATTCTCCTAACAGAAGACAGACTATATTTCTCTGAGTGTGCTCTCTCTGCGTGTCATTTGTTTTTGTTCAAAAACCCATTTTGGGGCGGGAACCCCTTTTGGTGTTGTAAGCATTATGTTATGGAAACCTCCCCCTGTAGTCAGGCGTCTACAAGGGCTTCAAATTGCGATGCAATAATGACAACAACACTCTGATTAATGCCTAATTTATATACATTGGCAGTTTGATTGCGTCGTTGCTGATTGAATGAATAAATTAGCCATATGGTACAGTGAAGCTGACCCGTCTCTCTCTCGCTTTAGCAATGGAAAATAGCAGATCTACGAGCTTGTAGGTCTGCTATTTTTTTTAAATCGTGAAAATGTGGGCGCAAATCTTTGAATATATATTATTTTAGAGTGAACGTTTTTAACTCAGATATATGCTTCTGGGGGGGGGGGGGCCCTGGAACAACATATTTTCAGATCAGCGGCCAAATACATATCATTCTGGGGGTCCTTGACATGAAAAAGGTTGAGAACCACTGACATAAAAACATAGGTTTTTCAGAAAACTGTCAGGATTTAGAAGCCTTTTTTAAATCAACCTCAGTCCAAAATGGTTTAGGTTTAGGCTGACAGACTATATTTAAATGGGTTAGGTTTAGGCTGACAGACTATATTTAAATGGGTTAGGTTTAGGCTGACAGACTATATTTAAATGGGTTAGGTTTAGGCTGACAGACTATATTTAAATGGGTTCGGTTTAGGCTGACAGACTATATTTCTCTGAGTTACTCTGCGTGTCATTTGTTTTTGTTCAAATTAAAATGTGTTTCACTCCCAGAAATGTATCTTCTTTCTCAATGTTTCTCTCTCACACACCCATGCACAATTGCACAATTGCACACATGCACAGAAGCAAGCATGTGTGCACACACACACACGCACGCACGCACGCACACACACACACACACACACTCTGTAGGGGCATATAAAACCAGGAAAGCAAATATGTTTGGGTGCGAAGATTCCAAGAAATCTTATCCGATGGCGTCAAAGTGCTGGTAATTCCAGGGAGAGACAGGAAAGCGGGTCATTTTCTGGGGATGCAGCTTGGCTTGCGTATGGAAGCTTTATCTGTGAAGTTCTTGGAATCAATGGAGATATGAAGCTTGAAATTGTTGTTGACAGCAACCCCCCCCACCACCCCACACCCCCCCATTAAAGAACCTAGCTGTTGCCATTCAATGGACCCTTTCATCCACACTGTAGAAAGTTGAATCTGTGACATTCTTGTCATTTCTAAACCTTTCAAAAATGTAAAAATAAAAACATGGCATATCCACAAGTTCACTATGCGCTGCAACGTTGTGACGCATTGTGAGCTTGTGAGAAGTGAGACGGGCTCACAGAATTCCCGGCAACAACAACAACAACAACAACAACAACGACCCCCAACCTGCTGTCTATCACTGTCTCTCCTCCCTCTCTCTCCCATCCTCATTGGTCGAAGCTAAGAGGTGCGGTACCTCTCCATCCCCTATCCCTCCCTGTATCGCCATGCACCAAATGGACCCGAAACCAAAATGGACTCGTATGGGTCCATTTGGTTTGATTTTATACGCTCTCAAAAGTTAACGATCTATAACGAACGGTCCGTTTGGTTAAATACCAACTCTCCATCATTTAGCATGGGGACCACCTGGAACCCCTCAAGGACCTCTGGGTGAAAACCACTGTCGTAAAGGAGCAACTTGGACACTCGGGCATGAAGGAAGCATGAGTTCAAGTCCGTTGCTCTCCCCAGGTTGGCGGAGGGTGTGTATAGAGCCCAGGATCACATTAGATAATTGACACAGGGGTGAAAAATGGGTTACAAAATCATGGGATAAAAATTGAGAGAGAAAGAGAGAAAACTACTGTCGTAGCTGAAGCCCACCTCTCCCTCCCCTCCCTCCCTGTATCGGACCCCCCCCCCCCCCCTCGTCTCTTTGTCTTTACAGTAAAGACATGCACTGCTCTTTCCTCCAGCGAGTCCCTACGGTGCTTTTTAAGCACCGGCCCCGCCCCTTTCCACCGGCCCCGCCCCTTTCCTGGACCTGTTAGAGACTTACAGACAGAGAGAGTAAATGGCAGTATTTATTTGTCCGTACACGTTACTTGTGTGTGTGTGTGTGTGTGTGTGTGTGTGTGTGTATGCACATGCTGCCCGTCTCTGCATGTGTGCGCCTTCATGTTCCCTGGCCACTGTGCGTGCGTGCTGTGCGGTGTGTGTGCGTGCGTAGAGACTGCCTGGATCATTACGTGTCTGCAGGCCAGACTCTCTGTGGACAGACACTCTGATACAGGTTTTATCTCTCCCTAAACGACCCCCAGGAGAGAAGAGAGGGAATAGACAGAGGGAGGGGGGGGGGAGGGAATGGACAGAGGAGAGAGAGAGAGAGAGAGAGGAGGGAGGGAGGGAAGGGAGGGAATAGACAGAGAGGAGAGAGAGGGAATAGACAGAGGAGAGAGAGAGGGAGGGAGGGGAGGGGATAGACAGAGAGGAGAGAGAGAGGGAGGGAGGGGAGGGGATAGACAGAGAGGAGAGAGAGAGGGAGGGAGGGGATAGACAGAGAGGAGAGAGAGGGAATAGACAGAGGGGAGGGAAGGAAGGGAGGGAGGGAGGACTCGATGGAGGGAGGGAGGGAGGGAGGACTCGAGGGAAGGAGGGAGGGAGGGAAAAATAGCGAGCGAGAGACATTGATTGTTGGCGTTTGGGGAGAATGACGGAGGTAGAATGCGTAAGGGGGACGAACAAAAAGAGATGATTAGTGTTGGGACTGGGAGAACACATGAGAGAGAGGCTGCAGTCAGGATAAGGAGGGGGGAGGAGGGGGAGGGGGAGAGCAACGGACAGCGAAGGAGATGAGGAGGAGATAGTGGTCCTCCAGAGGAGACAGAACAAGACGAAGAGGGCTCTGAAACCCAGGCAGCACCGCTCGGACGGAGCAAGTGATTGAACAGGGAGAGGAATTCACCTCAGAGCCTCATTGTGCTTATTGATGAGAGGCTTTTTAGATCGTATCTCATGGAGGGAGCCCTCAGCCCGCTGTCTGGAGTTGAGCCAAATTCAGATAGAGAATATACAGAAAGTGGGAGAGAGAGATAAGAAGAGAGAGGGGCTGATGGAGAGGGAGGGAGAGAGAGAGAGAGAGAGAGAGAGAGAGAGAGAGAGAGAGAGAGAGAGAGAGAGAGAGAGAGAGAGAGAGAGAGAGAGAGAGAGAGAGAGAGAGAGAGAGAGCTGGAGAGAGAGAGAGAGCTGGAGAGAGAGAGAGCTGGAGAGAGAGAGAGAGAGAGCTGGAGAGAGAGAGGGAGAGAGGGGGAGAGAGAGAGGGAGAGAGGGGGAGAGAGAGAGAGACACATGTTCCTTGAGGAGAAATCAAATGACTGCTGCGACTCATGTTGTATCTCAGTAGTTCTCAACCTGAGAATTTTTTATAATATAAGAAAGAGGAGACAATATTTATCTATGGGAACAATGAATGGAGAATTCTCTTCCCGGGCCACTCTGAAATTAAGGTGGCGGGACTGCGACATTCTATAACTCCTAACTCCTACAAGCAAATGGTAAATGGTGCATTTATATAGCGCCTCTATCCAAGGCGCTTTACATACCGATACCCATTCACACACCGATGGCGGCACACACCATGCAAGGCACCAATCAGCACATCAGGAGCAATTAGGGGTTCAGAGTCTTGCTCAAGGACACTTCGACATTAACTCTGGGGGAGCTCAGCCCACCTTGCGGCCACTCTACCCCTGAGCCACCGCCGCCCCAAGCAAGTGCTTGTGTGGGTTATAATTGACTGTTGTATCTCTTTGTTGAAAAGAAAAAACACAAACTTTCTTCTGTCCTTCCAGACAGTATACTGTAAATTGGCTGCCATGCATGATGGGGTGATTTGCATATTGTATTTAGCAACTTCATTAGGATTGGTTATTATACAAGGCTCTGCAAAGGGTAAGCTACAACAATCAGCGTAGCCACACTCCAATATCAATACACCTTTGAATTGCAGACACGTCCTTCGTAGAAAAGAGGAAGCCAGCCCACTTAAAATTTTCTCGAGGCCACGGCCAGAAATGAACAATCAAGACGTTTTGTACTTGTTCTCCCGGGCTCTCTGAAGCGTGGAGTCGCCCAGGCGAGCGATTACCAGCTGCTTCAATTAACTGCCGAGAATTTGACAAAGAAAAAGAAAAAAAAAAGTAATTACTATTGTAATGTAAAAACCCCTCCGGAACAGTCAGCAAAAAGTTTTGTTTTGAAGAGCATCACAGATACGGTTTCTTATTATGTGTAGGTGATGCGGGTGCTTCTTATGTGCGAGAGAAAGACGGGTAAACATATGTAACCTCTGATTTCATCAAAAGGCTTAAGATAACGAGGTTCTCTATTCTCAAATATGCACACAAAGGCAAAACAAGGAAAAGAACATTGTCTTCACCTTGTATTCGAGAGAGACGGATAAACAAACGGTGTTGTGGACCGTATAGCTGCTTCTTCCTACTTACAGGATATGGACTCGGAGCCACTGCCAAATTTCAAAACTTTCCTCTCGTTTAAAGATCTGTCTGGAGATTGTTTTATACTACATTTCCTGCTGTATATCGATTACTGCACTTTCCTTTACATTGGGGGAGTCAGTCGGTCAGTCCTCTCTATCTGGGCTGCAGCTTGTCCAAAATCAAGCTGCTTAGACTCCTGACCAAATCCATGTGATGTTCTGTCTCTAATGGTTCCCCAAACACTGTGGGTCAGGACTCAGGAGGACCCGTTTTTGGGTTGCAGGCCCATTTTTATGGATTGAAACACAGGCTGACCCCACCCAGCTGAACACAGGGTTACGTTGCACGATTCAGATGGAGCAACAAAGCACCATCTCCCTCTTTTGTTATTTTACAGCAGTGGTCCGAGGACCACCAGTGGTCCTTGAGGCAGTTCCAGGTGGTCCCCTGCAGCTAAATGATGGAGAGTTGCAGTGCAGTGCAGTGCAGTGCAGTGCAGTGCAGTCCGGGACCAGGGGGAACTTAGCATTTATAATCTGTAGCTCTAGTCTATTACAACTCGACTGGATGACAGTTTTATTTGGCTGCAGTGTGTGTGCACAGCACACTGATGCTCTGTTGTTGCCCCCTTCGCACGCACGCACGCACGCACGCACGCACGCACGCACGCACGCACGCACGCACACACAAAATAAAAAAGGCTCCCGCTTCAGTAGCAGCCACGACAAATGAGCGAAACTTATAAATCTAAACACAGCCTTGCCTCGGAGTTATACTGTATCTTCAGCATCGTTTAGTCACACCTGTGGCAAACCGTTATATGCTATTTTTGAATTCTGAAAAGTATGAGGTTTCCACCCCCCCGACAGAGACAATATGCACAAGCCTGGTATGACGGAATAATTGTCAGCTCTCTCAGAGAGCCGTGTCGTTACTGACAACGATCTGGACTAGACCTGTACACCATTCAGTTGATAATAATACATATACCTATATATGGTAATTGGTACAACAACAAATCTAAAAACGATATGCGTGCAGCCACCCTAAGGTCGAGATAACAAACATCTACTTCTTGGAGGCCTGGAGAAACGAATATTTAATCCAAGTATGTGCCAGCGGTGAACGATCCAGCAGCGTTAAAAAATGACATTAAAAGATAAAAAAAAAATACAAGAAAGATTAGAAGAAGAATACACAGCAGGTAAATACAGACGACGACAACAACAACAAAAAGAAACAGCATCTTAACGATATTGATACTGATATGCAGAATTTCCAACTTGGCCCAACTGGGCCAGGAATTATTTTCTCCATGTTGGCCAGACGGGACAAGATGGGCAAGATTTACAGATAACTGCAGCTTCGCCGACGACGTGTATAGTCTCTGCGAGCTGCCACAGGGTGTTAGAAAGTGCTCTAATGCCTTGTTTGAACGTGATTGTGTTGTCGAGTCACTGATGCCGATCAGCAGGAGAGGCGTAAATTAAACGCTGATAGCTTATCTAGCTTTGAAGCTCTCTTCAGCACCTTTCGTTTGAGGTGCTTACTTCATGCTAGAGCAGCGTTTTGGCAGCGTCTGTCTGCCTAGCTGGCTTCTCTGAACAAGCCAAATTGATCAACTGTTATGCATCGCTCACTACAAGCGAAAGAACTTCCTCCCGGACGTGGCAACGGTCCGAGTTCGATTGTGTTGCTGGCAGACAGTTTTGGACATGTGAGTTTTTTCCACCCGTCGGTGACAATTACGCTGTGGTTCCAGATGGGAGACTTTTCCATGTCTTCAACCACGTTCAAACACGAATGAAGACATCGTAAATGTGTCCATTGTGTTCGGATTACTGACGACCTTCGTAAAACCGGCAAATGGTGGGCAATAATCTCCAAAAGCCCCACAGCAATTCTCAGTGCCCCCCACTCACTCCACTTTGATTGGGTAACGCACAGCATGCCGGCCTCCAACTCAAGGGCCTGCACCCAGGGTGCCCCCCCCCCCCTCAAAGAGCTACTAACTGGATTCTCTTAGACCGTGTGCCGACGGATTTTCATACAAATCGAAAATATGTCTTGAGATTATAGGTTTGTGCGGAATTGAAATGGCTTTAATTTACATTTTATTTGCATTTTAAACACGTATTTAAAATGACCATTTCACAAATTTCCATCATCATTGAATGCACAGGTAAAATTGAGGCGTCTTTCATTTTAACCCATTTTTGGCGGGAACCCCTTTCTGTGTTTTAAGCAATATGTTATACTTTAGCTATTGAAAAATAGCAGATCTACAAGCTCATAGCGCGGCACTCGGTGCCGCGCTATGAGCTTGTAGATCTGTTATTTTTGAAAAATCGTGAAAATGTGGCGCAAATCTTTGAATATATGTTCTTTCAGGGCGAACGTTTTTAACTCCCTGGAACAACATATTTTCAGATGGGGGTCAGTGGCCAATTTATAATTTTTGGGGTCCTTGACATCAAATAGTTTGAGAACCACTGACATAGAAACATAGGTTTTTTTCAGAAAACTGTCAGGATTTAGAAGACATTTGTAGAATCTGGTGTCAGGTCGAAATGGGCTAATACAAACCCTGGACTGTGTGTGCCTCACTGCCTCGCCTCGGACTGTTTTGAAGGAGACTCGACGTGTTTTATATTTTAAACCATATTCCACCCGTTGCAAGGAGCTCTTCCCTGGATGGAAATGGAATAAGGAGGAAAGTACGGTAGTCGAGGATCAAAGAGACTGCATTAATAAGACTGTGAGCTGGAACAGACAGTGTCACAGCAGCGAGCGGAGCGGAGTGCTAGGCCAGCACATTAACCCATACTGGGCGGGAACCCCTTCTGGTGTTTTAAGCATTATGTTATACTTTAGCTATTGAAAAATAGCAGATCTACAAGCTCATAGCGCGGCACCGAGCGCCGCGCTATGAACTTGTAGGTCTGCTATTTTTGAAAAATCGTGAAAATGTGGCACAAATCTTTGAATATATATTCTTTCAAAGCGAACGTTTTTTAACTCAAAGCCTTGCTTCTGTGGGGTCCCTGGAACTACATATTTTCAGATGGGGGTCAGCGATTTTGGGGGTCCTTGACATGAAAATGTTTGAGAACCACTGACATAGAAACATGGGTTTTTCAGAAAACTGTCAGGATTTAGAAGACATTTGTAGAATCGTCCTCGGTTCTAAATGGGTTAAAATTAGACTTTTTATGGACCTGCATAGCCCGCTGGGTCGTGGCCCAGGCTCTGGCAGCAACGCCCAGATGATTAGATAGATGTCTATAACTTTCTGGGGCGAAACTATTGAAACGTTAACCCGTTTATGTCTGACATCGAAATTAAAAAAAAATGTCCTCTAAATCATGACGGTTTTCTGATATACCTATGTTTCTATATCAGTGGTGCTCAATATTTCATGTCAAGAACCCCCAAAAATGATCTGTAATTGGTCTCCGACCCCCATCTTAAAATATGTTGTTCCAGCCGGGACCCCTCCAGAGGCAAAGATTGAGTTCAAAACGTTTTCTCTGAAAGAATATATATTCAAAGATTTGCCGATTTGCGCCACATTTTCACGATTTTTCAAAAATAGCAGACCTACAAGTTCTTGTAGGTCTGCTATTTTGCAATAGCTAAAGCATAACATAATGCTTAAAACACCAACGGGGGTTCCCGCCCAAAATGGTTTAAGGACAGCGCCTGAGATGAAAAAGGAAAAACTGAATTTGTGAGACATATGAATTGATTAATCCCAGACCACCTTAGACCGGAGGTTCCCAGCCTTTTTTGCTCAAGACCCCAAAGATAAATGTATTCTGTCTCCCTGGGAGGGACCCAAAGTAGTTATTGTTTAAAAGGCTCGTCTGAGGATGACCTAGAGAGAGAGAGAGCTCATCATTTTATTTAACTCAGGACCATGTTCCCTTGGTATGGAGCACAGATTTCCTTTTACATTTCTCTTGAAAAATGTGGGGGATATTTTCTCGCGACCCATAAAAATTGGTTCCGCGACCCAACGATGGGTAAAGCCCCCCCATCTCAGTTATATAAGAGGGAATACGAGAGAGAGAGAGTGTGTTATGTGAATAGACAACTCTCTCCATAATGGAATATATTGCATGTGTATGTATGGAGTCAATGAAATTGACGCAAAAAAAAACAAATCATTAACATTGACGCTTCCCTCTCTGGCCTCGTCAGCATCACACACACACAAACACATGCATGTGCACGCGCACACACACTGACTGACACACACACACACACACACACACACACACACACACACACACGCACACACACACACCATATGAGTTAACGGATGCGTAAACAGTGCGAACGCCCTAGCTGTAATAAGTGAGATCAATACATGGCCCAGATCAATAGGGACTCGGCGATGGCAGCGGAAATCCCTGCATCCAATTATGTGCCACTCAAAAAACGCATTGTCGCCCGACGCCCTATTCCCACTCAATCATGACGGGGTCAAATTAATCGGGCGGCCTCGTTGGTTGATTATCGGCGTCAGTGCATCACCCCCCCATTCATAATGAGAGAGAGAGAGAGAGAGAGAGAGATGATCCCCTCTCTTAACTCCTTTCTAGCCAAGACAGAGATCCCAAGATTAATTTAATAATGCACAGGTAGCCGGGGACGAGACCCCGAGATTTGATAAATTATAGCCTTAATCCAGAGTTTAAAAAAATATCACCCTTGTCGCTAGCCACCACTAGCGTTCATGTAAGAAACAGGCAAAATCCCTGCGTGCACGCGCGTGCCATTATGGCTCATAATGAGATAAAGGATCGGAGCCTAAGAAAACATTCATTTGAGCTCTCGCTAAACAAAACAATGATCGCATCGCTAGTTGGCTCTATCTGTGGGCCTCGGTAGACCAGGGGGTATGAGTACTTTCGTTTCAAACAAGAGCCGCCCGCTCATGTAGCACATTTAGCTGGCACTCGGCACGGCGACCATGCATATGGAAATTATAGCCCAAACTAGGAGGAAGTGTTGGAGCTGGCGTCGGAGGCAGTGTTGCCAGCATGGTCCGCTGATTATAAGCCACTTTGGGCTTGTTTTTTCTGTAAAGTCGCTTGTAAATATTGTCATTTACGCCGTGGACAAAGCCAACTCTTGACATGACAATAAACACAATGTTTTGGGCCGATCAAATAATTAGTAAGAAGAAGAAAAACAAAACAAAAAGTGTTTTACCCTGCCTTTTTTTTCTTCTTCTTACTTCTTACTTATTTGATCAGCCCAAAACATTGTGTTTATTGTCATGGTTTGTCACAGCAAGAGTTGGCTTTGTCCGTGGCGTAAACGTCTTTAAATAAATATGCCTACTTTTTGAAAGGTCTACGGGGAAAATTAACGGGGAATTATTTCCTGGGCCCTCGTCGGGGGCGGGGCTGCGACGCTCTATAGTAATTAGCATGAGGTCTGTGGCTACAAAGGGCCGATTCATACTCCTATTTTACCGCTGTTTCGGCGCTGTAGTGCCGAAATGATTTCGGCTCGTCAGAAATTTTCAGTAGCACCGAAGAGCCGACTTTAGGACGGTACCCGCCCCCCCGAACCTCAAATGACGTCACATTGTAGGCTCTACAGAGCCGAACCGACTTTTATTCGGCTCTAAAATAGGAGTATGAATCGCGCCAAAAGGATGTCTGTCTCTGACTTTAATCTACTAAACAACAGGAAGGGTCTCGTAGTACAATGGTTCCCAAACTTTTTCATGTCAAGGACCCCCAGATCGACATTTATTAGCCTGCGGACCGCCATTAGAAAATATATTCAGTGATTCTCAACCTGTTTAATTTCAATGACCCCAAGTTTGACATGCATATTAATAATAATGAATTGCATTTTTATAGCGCTTTTCCAAGTGCTCAAAGCGCTTTACAATGGTTCATTCATTCATACAGACCCCCATTTAATGGCATTGACCCCAATTTATATTGTAAAATCTAAGTTCAATTTGTACAATCTCAGAGTTACAGACCCATTTGGTTCCAAACTATCATTTAGCTGGGTCCCCCCTGGAACTCCCTCAAGGACCCCTGGGGGTCCCCGGACCCCACTTTGGGAACCACTGTCGTATTGGACAATATCCAAAAACCTTCCTGTTGTCTACTATGTGTGTAATAGTATAATAAATGACCAAAACATTTATAATTATATACATACATAGTATTTATAATGTATTTATTTAATTAGTATTATATGGCAATATTATTGGGCTTGTTTTGGCTTGTTTTTCAAGGGAAGATTTGGCTTATTTCTATCGCTAAGAGTTGGCTTGTTTTTGGGCTTGTTTTTTGGAGGTGGGTTGGCTTATATGTCTCTCACAAGAGTTGGCAACACTACCCAAAAGACACACACACACACAAAGAGAATATAAGATAACAGTATGACAGCTTCAGAGTCATAAGCTCTGGCAACAAGTAGACTTATTTATTTCACGCACACAGATCTCCTCGTTTGTAACTCCAACGGCCGCTTAGGAATTATTTCCAATTATTACTGCCAACAAAACGTGGCGATGGAGATTAATATGGTGCCAGTGTTGTTGCGCCACATGTACACTTGGATAGGGAACAGCGGATAAGTCTATGTGGCATTTTGCTTAATTGGTTTTACACCAGCGAGCAGCTGTGGCCGCTGTCTCTAATTAAACTATCCCAGCCTAGTATACGAGTGTGTATTTGTTGCCTATTGTTTCAGAGTGGATTTGGACAGACAACTGCCCTATGAGTATTATTATAGGGAAGCTGAGAGGGGGAGACTGTACGGGGGAGACACAAGAGAGCGAGGATACAGCTGGGACTTGAGCACAACAATAGAGCTATAAGTGTATTAGTGTAAACACTTAAAGAAAACCCTTCTATGTACTTGAACGGTGTCCCCCGGCCAGGGCTCCATCGCCTACTAGATCCTCTCAGTCTAGTGTTTCACTCTAAGGGCTCCATTTTCGTCACCAATAAAGCCCTTATCCCTAAACTTCTTTGCCTTTTTTTGAGTGGTGTAAACCACTCCTACAACTGGCTTTGTTAGTTTACGTGTCTGTCCGTACCAAAGAAAATGAGCATGGTTGCTATGGTCACCCAGTTCACACGGGTGTGATTTCATTACGTCAGACATTACGTCAGACCACAGCTGATCAGTCTATATAAGACCTTACACCACTCAGTTCACACGGGTGTGATTTTTTACTATTACATTTAAACAGTTAAAATGGCCAGTCTACAAGCTCACAACGTTTAGGGATAAGGGGTTTAGTGGTGACGAAAATGGAGCCCTAAATCCAGTAGTTTTCAACCAGTGGTCCGGGGACCACCAGTGGTCCTTGAGGGGGTTCCAAGTGGTCCCAACAAGAACAAAATCTTTGTTTTGATTTTGGGTCTGAGAGGCTAAATGTTATCAAATGATGGTCCGTGGCTCAAATACTGAATAAATAAATGGTCCTTGATACAAACAGGGTTGAAAACCACTGCTCTATTTGCCGAAAACCGAAGATCTACAAGCTCACAAGTAACACAACGCGCTGTGTTGCGAATGCGTTGTGTGAGCTTGTAGACTGGCTATTTTCGGTTTTCGCCATACATTTTCCCCATAATAGGGACACAGGGTTCGAGTGGTTACCTAAAACCATAATACAATTGACGAAAAGGACGTTGGATGATAGTATAGAGAGGTTGGCACTAATGTAATTATATTTATATCCATCTCACTTGCCATCGGTCAGATCGGAGCGGGGCGGAATCAGAAATGGGAATTTTGAACTGGTAACATGGAAACGGCACGTTCTTAAAGACCTGGTGCAATGGCTATTTCGGTCATTTTATTTTGAAGTTTGAGTCTGAAACGGAAGGCGGTACGTTTCTGAACCAATCAGAGCGTCGCATCCGTTCAGGCGATGGGACGGATGGGCTCTGCTACACGCGCGATGGATGGACAGTCGGCCAGCTATACCAGTTTTCTCCTATGTGGCTTATTTTTAATCTATAATGTTTTCAGATAGATATTTTAGTGTGCGGATTAAGTTTAAAACGAGTAATACACTGTCTGGATGTCATCTTGAATGGGATTAAATCGGAGTATAGTTCTGTTATCAACAACAGCTGTGTTTGGATGAACGTGCAGTGATGGGAATCAAACGGGTGAATGAAAATCAAGCTTTATTTTTTACACACTCGACACGTCATCATGCATCACGTCTTCGTAAATTTAAATCGGCTTTTTATGGACTTTTTATATAAAATAGGTGGAAGGAAATTGTCCCATTGGTTTGGCATTCACTGTTAGGTATGCCCATAAATGATGACCACCACGGATATGGTCTAATGGTGTGAGAACACGTATTTTTCATTTCACTAGGTCTTTAGATGATAAACCCCTTCCCCTGTCATCTGTGCTTTATCCTATTCTGGGCGGGAACCCCTTTTGGTGTTTGACGCATTATGTTATACTTTAACTATTGAAAAATAGCAGATCTACAAGCTCATAGCGCGGCACCGAGTGCCGCGCTACGAGCTTGTAGATCTGCTCTTTTTGAGTGGTGCAAACCACTCCAACAACCAGCTTTGTCTGTATCTATGTTTGTGTCTATGTATGTGTGTACCTGTACGTGTGTGTACCTGTACGTGGGACCCAAAAAAATGAGCATGGTTACTATGGTCACTGACATTACGTCAGACCACAGCTGATCAGGCTATATAAGACCTTGCACCACTCAGTTCACACGGGTGTGATTTTTTTTAAATCGTGAAAATGTGGTGCAAACCTTTGAATATATATTCTTTCAGAACGAACATTTTTTAACTCAAATCTTTGCTTCTGGGGAGGTCCCTGGAACAACATATTTTCAGATGGCGGTCGTTGGCCGATTACATATATATATCTGGGGGTCCTTGACATGAAAATGTTTGAGAACGGCTGACATAGAAACATGAGGGTTTCTCAGAAAACTGTCAGGATTTAGAAGACATTATTTCGTAGAATCGTCCTCAGGTCAAAACGGGTTATATTACAGACGGAGCCTGCGGATGAACGGCCACGCGCGCCGCAAGAAAATGCTGGAGTCTGAATAATTAACGACAATGGAACAATAAATGTGCTTGTTCTTCTCACAAGTTCCTCCTTATTCTAAAAATGTCAAAAGCAGATGGCACTTTGCCTCAGGGTGAAGCTTTGGCAGAGAGGGAATCGAGGAGAACGGGGAGAGAGAGAGAGAGAGAGATTGTGTTTGTGTGCGTGAAAGAAGAGAGAGAGGTTTTTGAGTCAAGAGCTTATAAGCCCCATTTCTTTGTAAAGCCCTTTGAGCTGCATTTCGTGATCATTTATTATTATTATTATTATTATTTCTAACAGTGTTGATTTCGTCGACTAATACTATGACAAAAGAATTTCATCGACTACCTTTTTTCACTAACGAAAACTAAATGTTCAAAATTCAAAACTAAGCTATGATGACTAAAACTAAGACAAAATATATTGACAATTTCGTCAACAATAAATGAAAACTAGACTAATGTTAGGAAGGGACTAGTGGATCCAGTAGGCCTATAAGTAATTTTACACTTGCTGAATATAGCAGATCTACGAGCTCACAACGTGTCACAGTGCGACCGCGTTGTGCGCTTGTAGATCTGCTGTGTAAAGTGTAAAATCAGTCATCATGCAAAACTACATTGACAATCATGCAGCCGATGTTGTCCTGATTCGACCCTCTCCGTTTGAAGTTGCTCTCCTTCTGACGCATTGCTGAGCATCAGGTCGGGTTCTGGTACAAACCAATGATATTCAGAACACGTACATTAGCCCTTGTTTGTTTGTTGTTTGTGTTCTGTGCGCTGATTTCCCTCAGGGCGGTCAATCACAAGTATTCAAATCAAAATGCGCCTATCTGTTGTCGAGGAATATCCGGATCAATCGTACGATATTGACGCGGAGTGGAGTTGGGGGACACGGTTAATTGTTAATCGCTTTCGGGGCAGAAACCGTCTTCTACATCCATAGTTCATTATGGGGTTTTTGTCATATATAAATGCCCTATTTTATACTTTATTGTACGACTATGCTGCACAGACGTAACAAAAATAGATCTAATCTAGATTTTTCGGGAGGGAGGTCGGGTTGAAAGTGGGAAACGACCCAAACGTCTGTGGGTTTTTATAAATATTAACCAATGAAAAGGTGACTAATTCATAAATACAATGCATTGGAACACATTATTTATTTCTATTTCCTGAAAAGTAACATTTATACAAAAGTTTCCGTTTTGGTTCCTAAGACAGGACTTCATTACCTGCAGCTCCTCCTGGGAGAGAAGGATCAGTTCAGGACACTGAGCACCTGCTGATGGTCAAGTAGTTCCACAAAGAGAAGAGGACCAGGCTGTGCTCAAAACCACTGGTTCCCAAACTTTTGTTAGTTCCATTTGTACACTCTCAGAGTTACAGACCCATAAGGGAACCATTTGTACACTCTCAGAGTTACAGACCCATAAGGGAACCATTTGTACACTCTCAGAGTTACAGACCCATAAGGGAACCATTTGTACACTCTCAGAGTTACAGACCCATAAGGGAACCATTTGTACACTCTCAGAGTTACAGACCCGTAAGGGAACCATTTGTACACTCTCAGAGTTACAGACCCACAAGGGAACCATTTGTACACTCTCAGAGTTACAGACCCACAAGGGAACCATTTGTACACTCTCAGAGTTACAGACCCACAAGGGAACCAGTTGTACACTCTCAGAGTTACAGACCCATAAGGGAACCATTTGTACACTCTCAGAGTTACAGACCCATAAGGGAACCATTTGTACACTCTCAGAGTTACAGACCCATAAGGGAACCATTTGTACACTCTCAGAGTTACAGACCCATAAGGGAACCATTTGTACACTCTCAGAGTTACAGACCCATAAGGGAACCATTTGTACACTCTCAGAGTTACAGACCCATAAGGGAACCATTTGTACACTCTCAGAGTTACAGACCCATAAGGGAACCATTTGTACCAGGGGTGCCCACACTTTTTGACTTGAGAGCTACTTTCAAAATGACCAGCTCGTAAAGATCTACCCACCAAATCAATTATTATACCATTGCTGAAAATAGTTTAAATATGTACCTGAGGGGGCTTCGGAATAGTAGAGTTCATGTTACATTCTGTACAGTATAAGACAAATGCACTTGGAATGGGAAATAGAGGGGGAGAAATGTTTTTGTTTTTTTTAATCGTTTTTTTTCTTATATATTTAAATGAAATACTCTTTAGGGGCATGTCATGTGATCTACCTGCACAGCCTTTGTGATCTACTGGTAGATCGCGATCTACCTTTTGGGCACCCCTGATTTGTACACTCTCAGAGTTACAGACCCATAAGGGTCCATTTGGGTTGTAACAGCTGGGGACCCCCTGGGACTCCCTCAAGGACCCCTGGTTAGGGTTAGCCTAACCCTAACCCCCACTTTGGGAACCACTGCTCAAAACAACCATACGTATATAGCAGCCCTGCATGCCTCCGTCTTGATACTATCATATTCTGATCTTGGCTTGGTGAATCGCAGATATACAAGCTCACAACGCATCACGAATGTGACGCGTTGTGAGATTGTAGATCTGCTATTTACTGAGCACAACACCGTCACTCAATGAAGTATAATTGAAGATCAAAACTCCAGGTTCAAGATTCTGGAAGAGTTTTTCTTCCTCCTTAGGCTGTCAGAGCCCCGAAAAAGGACAGAAAATACAAACAAATAAACGACACTAAACTGCAGTCTGTACATTCCCACATACTGTACTTGCACTCTTTTTCTTTTTGCACATTCTGTATATCCAGCTACTAAATTATTCAACCCCCCAACATATTCTGCACACTGACTTCCCATTGCTGTTTACCCCGTTGACTTACTGGATCTTATTTCTATTACAGAATTATTATCATTATTATTATCTTGTTATATTGTATATTATCTTGTATATTTTAGTTTGAAGGCCTTCACGTGAACATAAGAAAACTGTCTGTCTGTCTGTCTGTCTGTCTGTCTGTCTGTCTGTCTGTCTGTCTGTCTGTCTGTCTGTCTGTCTGTCTGTCTGTCTGTCTGTCTGTCTGTCTGTCTGTCTGTCTGTCTGTCTGTCTGAGAGAGAGAGATAAAGACTAGTGGGAATAGAGTCCCTCACCAAAACAAAAAGGAAAATGGGAGAGAGAGAGAGAGAGAGAGAGGAACATGAAAAGACAATGGAGGTGTCAGTAATTGAACATTAAAGTGTAGCACGTGTTATTTTTTTAATAGCGGACGGCCGGACGCCTTTTAGTGTCTCTTTCTTGCAGCAAAAAGGAGCATTACATTATATTCTTTTCTTAGCCAGATTGCGTCCAAAACCTTGAGGGAAAATGTAACCGCTAGGCTTTGGCAGCACTTCCGTTCACGCTCCCTCGATTCACTCGCTGGGGGCGGGGGCAGATTCAAGTGTTTTGCTCAAGGACACGTTGGAGCCGGATGGCAGCTTGTGAGGGACACGCGCTCCAGCTGTTGCAGGAAATTATTATAACGTGTTGAAAAGTCAATTTTTAGGTTTTGGCCTCGGCGGGGAATCACACCTGTAACCTTCATGGCAGATGCTTGAATTAATCCATTTAGGCCTGACGTCGAAATTTAAAAAAATGTCATCAAAGTCCTGACAGTTTTCTGAAAAACCTTATGTTTGTGCTCAATATTTCATGTCAAGGACCCCACAAATTATATGTAATATGCCTCCGCTGACCCATCTGAAAATATGTTGTTCCAGGGACCTCCCCCAGAAGCAAAGATTTGAGTTAAAATGTTCACTCTGTAATAATATATATTCAAAGATTTGAGGCACATTTTCACAACTTTTCAAAAATAGCAGACCTACAAGCTCCGAGTGCCGCGCTATGAGCTTGTAGATCTGCTGTTTTTCAATAGCTAAAGTATAACATAATGCTAGTTAAAACACCAAAAGGGGTTCCCGCCCAGAATGGATTAATAGTTTCCGTCGTCTATACCTGATGCTCGGTGCGGAGACGATTACAGTGGTTGAACACGGCGAGGCTTGAGATTAATGACCTCTGTCTCCACTACGAGACGTCCTTGCTTAACCCATTTAGACCTGAGAACATGCAGATTCTACGAATGTCTTCTAAATCCTGACAGTTTTCTGGAAAAACCTCATGTTTCAGATGTCAGTGGTGCTCAACCTTTTTCATGTCAAGGACCCCCAAAAATATATGTAATTGGCCGCCGGCCCCCATCTGAAAATATGTTGTTCCAGGGACCCCCCAGAAGCAGATTTGAATAAAAAATGTTCGTTGTGAAAGAGTATATGTTCAAAAATGTGCACATGTTTTCACAATTTTTCAAAAATAGCAGATCTACAAGCTTGTAGATCTGCTATTTTTCAATAGCTAAAAGTATAACATAATGCTTTAAAACACCAAAAAGGGGTTCCCGCCTTGAATGGATTAATCACTGAGCCGCCCGGCCCTTCTATTCTATTCTATCTATTGCACTATTCTCAGACACAGTGAGGGACGGGGGACAGACAGACTTATAGCCCACAGTGATGGACAGGGGACAGACAGACTTATAGCCTATACAGTGACAGGGGGACAGACAGACTGATAGCCTACAGTGACAGGGGGACAGACAGACTTATAGCCCACAGTGACAGGGGGACAGACAGACTTATAGCCCACAGTGACAGGGGGACAGACAGACTTATAGCCCACAGTGACAGGGGGACAGACAGACTTATAGCCCACAGTGACAGGGGGACAGACAGACTTATAGCCTACAGTGACAGGGGGACAGACAGACTGATAGCCCACAGTGACGGGGGACAGACAGACTTATAGCCCACAGTGACGGGGGACAGACAGACTGATAGCCCACAGTGACAGGGGGACAGGCAGACTGATAGCCTACAGTGACAGGAGGACAGACAGACTTATAGCCCACAGTGACGAGGGACAGACAGACTTATAGCCTACAGTGACAGGGGGACAGACAGACTGATAGCCTACAGTGTTGGACGGGGGACAAACAGACTTATAGCCCACAGTGACGGGGGACAGACACTTATAGCCCACAGTGACAGGGGGACAGGCAGACTGATAGCCTACAGTGACAGGAGGACAGACAGACTTATAGCCCACAGTGACGGGGGACAGACAGACTTATAGCCTACAGTGACAGGGGGACAGACAGACTGATAGCCTACAGTGTTGGACGGGGGACAAACAGACTTATAGCCCACAGTGACGGGGGACAGACAGACTTATAGCCTACAGTGACTGATGGGGGACAGACAGACTGATAGCCCACAGTGACAGGAGGACAGACAGACTTATAGCCCACAGTGACGGGGGACAGACAGACTGATAGCCCACAGTGATGGACGGGGGACAGACAGACTGATAGCCTACAGTGAGGGACGGGGGACAGACAGACAGACTGATAGCCTACAGTGAGGGACGGAGGACAGACAGACAGACTGATAGCCCACAGTGACGGGGGACAGACAGACAGCGAGTCTCTCTCTGACGCCCTGCCGGACTCCCTTCCACTTCTCACTAGCAGCTTTTCCCACTGCGTGCGAGGGTTTACAATTCCCCGAAAATAAACAAAACGACGTAACTACTCACCGACACGAAGCCTGCTAGACCTTGGTAAAAGTCTATTCTCGAAGCTAGGAAGCGTCTCAGGTCCCCAGCTTCTCTCTAAAATGCACTATTTTAGTCATTAAATAAAAGGAATCCAACCAGATCGGTGCAGGCAAAACCAGGAAATGCCGTAGTAGAAGAAATGACTCCGGTCCGGTACATTGCTGTATTTAAAATGGCACAAAGTGCATTTTGTGTCGGTGAGTAGTTACGTCGTTTTGTTTATTTTCGGGGAATTGTAAACCCCTCGCATGCAGTGGGAAAAGCTGCTATGCAGCGTGGATGGGAGTCCGGCAGGGCGTCAGAGAGAGAGACTCGCTGTAAGCACTGGACCAGGACTAAGCACTGGACCAGGGCTAAGCACTGGACCAGGGCTAAGCACTGAACCAGGGCTAAGCCCACACCAGGGGAAGGAATCAAGATGGCAGTCAGTCAGCATAATTACTAGTTACCCGCTTCAACTCTACATTCGTTGTTGTACATTGATAGTAAAGATGGCCGATCTACAAGCTTGCAATGCAGAAATGGCAGTATGGCCTATATATTATATAAGGGGACTGGAACCATGATCCAAGGAATCCAGGGAAAATTCATTATATGACCTATACGGTTCAATAGGGCAAAATATGAAGCAGGCTGGGATAGCGCCATCATAGCTCCGGACATAGCTCTCTCTCTCTCTCTCTCTCTCTCTCACACACACACACACACACACACACACACACAGACAGAGCTGGATGGTTACCATAAAGACGTGTTGTGAGCTTGTAGATCTGTTACTGTCGTGTGTGTGCGTGCGTGATTAACATAAATCGTCTGTGTTGGGTGGTCCAAAACTGTTTTCAGTATTCAAATTTTCCTTATTTATGACGCCGATAACATGATCAAATAGGGCGAAGAAATATGGGAAAATGTCTATAGGCCTATGAATATGGAGACGCAAGGTTTCTTCCCGCCAGGCGTTTAGCTGTGGGGTGCAGCAGCGGGGCAGCAGCGGGGCAGCTCAGCGGGTCGGTCCGCTGAGACGGCAGCTCAACCGGCCCGGCGAGACCACACTCAGTAATAGCGATAGTCTCTCTCCCCAAGAGAGAGAGGCAGAGGAAAAGCTGTTGTGCGATTTTGTAATCATATTTCACACGCCGCTCAACCGGAGCAGCAGCCCAGCTTGCGTGCCTCGCGGCGCGCGACCAAAATGCACAGGAGGAGAGAGTCGGGCGGGAAGACCTCTTATCGTCACATTCAAACGCTTTCTGTGTGTTTTCTTATAATCCATTTAGACCTGAGGACGATTCTACAAATGTCTTCTAAATTAAGACAGTTTTCGGTTTCTATGTCAAACATAGACCCCCAATATTATATGTATTTGGCTGCCGACCCCCATCTGAAAATATGTTGTTTCAGGGACCCCCCAGAAGCAAAGAAGATAAAAATGTTCGCTCTGAAAGAATATATATTCAAAGATTTGCTCCACATGATGTTCATGATTTTTCAGAAATAGCAGACCTACAAGTTCATGGGAAGCAAAGATTTGAGTTAAAATGTTCACTCTGTAATATTATATATTCAAAGATTTGAGGCACATTTTCACAACTTTTCAAAAATAGCAGACCTACAAGCTCATAGCGCGGCACTCGGTGCCACGCTATGAACTTGTAGATCTGCTATTTTTCAATAGCTAAAGCATAACATAATGCTTAAAACACCAAAAGGGGTTCCCGCCCAAAATGGGATAAATGAATGAACGCCCTACTTGATCTATAAGTACAGCGTCACACAAGACAAGCATCAAAAGTATAGCAGATCCGCTTCTTCGTGCTCTGTTTTGACCTTTTGTAGATCTGCAGTTTTTTTACGCTTTCGAATTTGAATCCTGAAAGGTTTCGGACATATGAGGTTTCCACCCGACGAAGGCTGTGTGTGTGTGTGTGTGTGTGTGTGTGTGTGTGTGTGTGTGTGTGTGTGTGTGTGTGTGTGTGTGTGTGTGTGTGTGTGTGTGTGTGTGTGTGTGTGTGTGTGTGTGTGTGTGTGTGTGTGTGTGTGTGTGTGTGTGTGTGTGTGTGTGTGTGTGTGTGTGTGTGTGGTGCGTGTATGAGTGTGTGTGTGTGTGTGCCTGCATCCGTGCGTGCGTGTTCCCTCTCCTGTGTATGCTTGCATGCCCTCGCTAAAGACGATTGTACCGTATCTGTGTGGCATAGCTTGCTCGCGTGCGCATGTGCGTGCGTGCGTGCATGTTCTGTGTGGCAGAGCTTGTGTGTGTGTGCGTGCGCGTGCTGTGCACGTCGTGTACATGTATATTTAGAAAGCACATGTGCTCTTTTTTTTCAGGGCATGCCTTTATGTCTTTGTGTGTTTACCTCTGTGCATACCTGTGTGTGTGTTTACCTCTGTCTGTGTGTGTGTGTGCGTGCGTGTTAAGTGGCCATGCTCTGGTTATAGTGGCCTGATAAACAGAGACCCTCCAGAATGGAGATGGATTAATTAACAACCCAGACCGGATCCCCCCGTGGGGGGAATGCCTTCTGCACTGCTAACCTAACTAACCGGCCCTCTCCTCTCCTCTCCTCTCCTCTCCTCTCCTCTCCTCTCCTCTCCTCTCCTCTCCTCTCCTCTCCTCTCCTCTCCTCTGCACTGCTAACCGGCCCTCTCCTCTCCTCTCCTCTCCTCTCCTCTCCTCTCCTCTCCTCTCCTCTCCTCTCCTCTCCTCTCCTCTCCTCTGCACTGCTAACCGGCCCTCTCCTCTCCTCTCCTCTCCTCTCCTCTCCTCTCCTCTCCTCTCCTCTCCTCTCCTCTCCTCTCCTCTCCTCTCCTCTCCTCTCCTCTCCTCTCCTCTGCACTGCTAACCTCTCCTCTCCTCTCCTCTCCTCTCCTCTCCTCTCCTCTCCTCTCCTCTCCTCTCCTCTCCTCTCCTCTCCTCTCTGCCAAACAGTGGCACAAACAGTAGCCTATACGCACATGCAAGACATGCTCAGGAGGACATGTGCTCACACCAACAGCGGACACACACACACACACACACACACACACACACACTAACCAGGACACACACACTAACCAGGACACACAGGTCTGCTGCGCACACAGAAACAATAGCACCTTTCTCTGCACAATTAATGCACCCACTCTCCCCGATTCCACACACACACACACACACACACACACACACACACACACACACACACACACACACACACACACACACACACACACACACACACACACACACACACACACTGTATACGGTGCAGTTTTGAAGACCCTGCTGTTACTGCAGTCTATAAACAGACATCGACATGGGAGTGCAGGACTCTGGAGGAACTGGAAGTAGCCTTTACACTTTGCACGAGAGTTATACACCCTCCACGGAGGAGGAGAAGCTCAATGGACTTATCGTGTTTCTACTGGTTTATCCCATTCTGGGCGGGAACCCCTTTTGGTGTTTTAAGCATTACGTCATACTTTAGCTATTAAAAAATAGCAGACCTACAAGCTCATAGCGCGGCACTCTGTGCCACGCTATGAGCTTGTAGGTCTGCTATTTTTGAAAAATCGTGAAAATGTGGCGTAAATCTTTGAATATATATTCTTTCAGAGCGAAAGTTTTTAACTCAAATCTTTGCTTCTGGGAGGTCCCTGGAACAACATATTTTCAGATGGGGGTCGTTGGCCAATTACATATAATTTTTGTAGTCCTTGACATGAAATATTGAGCACCACTGATATAGAAATGTAGTTTTTTCAGAAAACGAAGACTTTTTTTTTACGTCAAGGTCTAAATGGGATAAGACAAACCCTCTCCAGTTATAGGCTGACAAAAGCATGGAGCGACAACAGAAGCAATCCTTTGAAAATGTGTTTGGTGCAGTGAAAGAAAGAAATGGGAATTTACTGTATTACATTTATTCTTTTTATTGAGCAATTACTGAGAGAATGGAATCCAAGAAATCCTTTGCCCCCCGATGGACCCAACTTCATGAAGCTATATAAATGACCACATTCAGCAGAAATAAAATTGCAATAAAGCCATGCTGGTGGTATTGAGCCCGAGGCTAAAAGAAACCCCATTTCCATGTTTTGCCTTGTAAAGTAGATAGAATCCAAAAGGTGAAGCACGCATATCTCATAGAAAAAAGTGCTGACGGGTTGCTGAACAAAAA
>NC_136802.1:8134324-8161065 GCF_951216825.1 Electrona antarctica | reverse complement strand
CCTTGCTTCCCGCACCAGATTTGTGTGTGTGTGTGTGTGTGTGTGTGTGTGTGTGTGTGTGTGTGTGTGTGTGTGTGTGTGTGTGTGTGTGTGTGTGTGTGTGTGTGTGTGTGTGTGTGTGTGTGTGTGTGTGTGTGTGTGTGTGTGTGTGTGTGTGTGTGTGTGTGTGTGTGTGTGTGGTGTTGTACAATCTGTGTGTGTGTGTGTGCGTGCGTGCCTCAGAGGGGAGAAGCCGGGGTGTTGTATTTTGTTTGATGTAGTCGCTGCTATAGGATTTGTCTCCCCTTCATATACACTCAGGGTTCATGGGAATACAGCACCACTGTGAGGCCTGGGGGGTACTGGAAATGAGGTTCCCCCCCACCCCCCCACCCCCTTATTCCCATCACCTGCTTAACCCATTTAGACCTGAGGACGATTCTACAAGAATGTCTTCTAAATCCCTGTTTCTATGTCAGTGGTTCTCAAACATTTTCATTTCAAGGACCTCCAAGATTATATGTAATCAGCCGCCGACCCCCATTTGAAAATATGTAGTTCCAGGGACCTCCCCCCAAGAAGCAAAGATTTGAGTTAAAAACGTTCGCTCTGAAAGAATATATTCAAATATTTGGGCCACATTTTCACGAATTTTCAAAAATAGCAGACCTACAAGCTCGTAGTGCGGCACTCGGTGCCGCGCTATGAGCTTGTAGATCTGCTATTTTTCAACAGCTAAAGCATAACATAATGCTTGAAACACCAAAAGGGGTTCCCGTTCTGAATGGGAACCCCAACAAGCAAACTGCAGCAACCTGATTGGATCACTGAGTCCACATAGAGAACTTACTGTGAAACAGGAGGAAATGCAAGCCAGAAAATCACACCTTTGTGAAGTGAGTGCCTTTGGAGTCTAGCACAGTTTTTTACTTACTAGAATTTTGTCCTGAGTGTATAACTTAGAGTATATATGAATAGAGACGGCACCCGAGTTCTCCTTCCATCCACTTGCATTAAGTTGCTCAGAAGCGCATGAGGCGATTTCACTCCTCCTTCCGGTTAGGAACAGAGTGCATTCTGGGATTGATTGGGCCAAAGACATGAACGCGCTGCCATTGCACTGAAACCGCGTTCACGTGTCATCATGAACGTGCGCAATGATAGTCAACGGACCAGTGCGTTCATGTTCTTGGCCCAGTGCTGCAATACCAAATTCGGCCACTATGTCCATTGGACCTCAGGGTTTCCTCCGGGTGCCGTCTCTATTCATATATATATATATATGTATACAGGGTTCGATGAGATCAGATCAACAAGTTGCTCCTTTACACCTGACAGGGGGGGGAGTTTCCCTGGTTGGACGTAGCGCGTGGAAGGAACATGTTATTCCAACCAGTTCCTTTCCCCTCCATCAGGCGCCCCGGCTGGCCAGGGGGAGGCAGTTTAGAGACCAGGGTTCACTCACTTCCATACGAATCAAGATGAAGGATTGAGCTTTAAAACTTTTAACAGGGTACCCAAACACAGTGCCGAGAGCACCCAGAGATCATCCCACTGCATTGTTTGCACTAGACAAATAAACTAGCCGGGCAGCTTCATAACAGAATAACAGATTTTAGTGCACGCTTGATCAAACTCGAACCGCTGTCCAACATCATTAGATTCTGCACCAGTACAAAATACATCCACACACAGTCACATTTTAACCACTTTCAACCTAACATCGCTGTTTTTTTATAGCTTAAAGGAGAATTCCACTAGAAGGCTTTCTTACCTTTATTTGTAGTTGTTACGTCCCCACCAAAGAGGTCCAGGTGTTATTTTGTGCAAAAGCGCATTATTGGCTATTTGGCCACACACACACACACACACACACACACACACACACACACACACACACACACACACACACACACACACACACACACACACACACACACACACACACACACACACACACACACACAGTGTCCAGTGTGTCCAATTACTGCCCAGGCTGGTATTCCTAAACATAACCTCAGTAAACTATGCCTAAAACGCTCAAACCTAACATTATTCCTAACCTTATATAGAACCTCAGCAAAACGGTGCCAAAACCCTAACTCTATTCCGTAAAGCGTAACAACCAGTTAAACTATGCCTAACCCTAAACTTATTTTGAACCTTATTCTCAGTGAAACAAATACAAGTTGGCACAGGAAATATAATGTATTGTAAATAATGTATTGTAAATGTAATAGTGTATTGTCGTAAATAATGTATTGTAAATGTGTGAATAATCCCTTAAGGCGTAAAGGAAGGGCTGTGAAAGGCAGCCAGACACGGAAATAAAATCATTCATTCATACAAGAACACAAGAACCGCCCAGTGAGTGGTTTGGCGTGAGGTCGTCATGGGGAAAAAAGATTAGGGCGAGCGTGTTTTAAGATGAGCATTCCGGTTACCCCTATGGTTGTGGCTGGCAACTATTTAACACACACACACACACACACACACACACACACACACACACACACACACACACACACACACACACACACACACACACACACACACACACAAAGCCAGACAACGAGGCACACCTTCACACCTCTCCACACACACTTAATTACATGCGCAAACACAAACACATGCATGTGTAGTACATACAGAGCACACACACGTGCACACACACACACGTGCGTGCGCTCTGCGCCAGTCTTGAAACGTGAGTCCAGTGCTTACCCAGCACAGCAGCCACACAGGACCAGTTACCCTCGCTGCTCGATCACATTTCAGGGTGTGACAAAAGGTGTTTCTGTGCCCATCCTAGCTGGCTGCATGTTAATGTGGTGATCACACCACATAATGGAGCACTGTCTGTCACCCCCCCGCCCGCCCCCCACGTGCTGAATTAACATTTTTAGTTAACACTCAGAGATTTACTGATTAGCATCCTTGGCTTAGGACATGTGCCCTCCTCCCCCCTCTCCCCTCCACTCCACTCCACTCCACACCAAACGCACACACGGGTATTACACCCCAAAACCACACCAAAGGGTCGGGTCGGGTCGGGACGGTTTCACACCAATGCAACTCATTGAGTTTCAAACTCAACCTTAAAAACCCTGTCTCGTCTCGAGCTGACCCTTTGGTGCGGTTTGGACTTAACTCTCCACCCTGTGATAATGGACAAAACGAAGGCTTCAATAACCCGTAAAGGCCGGTTTGTACTTAGTTGCGTGCTGGAGTCAGGTATACCCGATAGACTGGAACTCACCTATGCTTTCTATTGGCATAATTATAGACAGCTCCCGGCAGGACCCGCCAGGAGTAACGACACACAGCTGCATGACATGAGACTAATTAATTAGAGCGACAGAGAGAGAGGACTGTGTGTGTGTGTATGCGTGTGTGCGTCAATTTAACAAAGGTGCAGACGATCAGAAATCAGCAGAGAGTGAACGACGTTGGCGCTACTGTATGCCATATTGAAGTGGACTCGGTCCCAGACTTTTTTTTTCTCCCTGGAAATAAAAACATCTGGGTTTCCGAGGCTAGGTATACCCGGACATACTACAAGATCATAACGGGCCGGGGCGTTGTGAGCTTGACATTTAACCCGTTTTGGGCGGAAACCCCCTTTGGTGATAGTTAGGGTTAGATCTACAAGCTCATAGCGCGCCACCAAGTGGCGCGCTACGAGCTTGTAGGTCTGCTATTTTTGAAAAATCGAAGAACGACTGACATAGAAACATAGCTTTTTCAGAAAACTGTCAGGATGTAGAAGACATTTTTAGAATCTGATCTCAGGTCAAAATGGGTTAAAATTTAAAACCCAGAGTTAAATGAACTCAGGTTTTTACTGTGCGTGAGAAATGACAGCGCTCGTCTTTTTGCTGCCGGCCGTTTCCACTTTCCACAACAACAATGGCAGGTTGTGACTTTGTGGCACGGAGGACAAATTGACGGGTAGTGGTGTGTGTGTGCATGAGGGTGACGGCCTAGGGCTTATTGGGGCCTGCATTCAGTGGACTGTTACTTTGTGGCGCAGGCGGGGAAAACGTTTTCGTTCCACTTGTCAATGTCCAGAAGGAAGGAGCCAGACTCTCCTCCAGCATGCATGGTCAGTGGTCTGATCGGGATTAACCCATTTTGGCCTGACCTCGAAATTAAAAAAAAAGTCTTTTTTAAAATGTATTTTTTCTGAAATACCTCATGTTTCTGTATCAGTGGTTCTCAATATTTCATGTCAAGGACCCCAACAATTATATGTAATTGGCCACCGAACCCCATCTGAAAATATGTTGTTCCAGGGACCATCCCCCGGAAGGAAAGATTTGAGTTAAAAACGTTGGCTCTGAAAGAATATATATTCAAAGATTTGTGCCGTATTTTCACGATTTTTCAAAAATAGCAGACCTACAAGCTTGTAGCGCGCCACTCGGTGGCGCGCTATGAGCTTGTAGATCTGCTATTTTTCAATAGCTAAAGCATAACATAATGCTAACACCAAAAGGGGTTCCCGCCCAAAACGGATTAAAAAGAAACGGTTTGTTCTGTGGGAGATTACGCGGGGGAAAGCTGTGTGTCTGGCATGGACGGGCAGCACCAACCATATAAAGAAGTACAGCAAAACCCACAGCAAAGAAGTGCTGGTTGTAACTACACAACTATATGTGGGTTTGTAGTGTTCTACACCAGTGGTTCTGGTTCACAGCCTGTTGTGGATCAGAGCCCACTTGAAAGTATCTCCAAAGCCTTTGCGGCACCACTTGTTTGTGTTTCTGGATTGGATCTGTGTGTGTGTGTGTGTGTGTGTGTGTGTGTGTGTGTGTGTGTGTGTGTGTGTGTGTGTGTGTGTGTGTGTGTGTGTGTGTGTGTGTGTGTGTGTGTGTGTGTGTGTTAAATAGTTGCCAGCCACAACCATAGGGGTAACCTTAAAACACGCTCGCCCTAATCTTGTTCCCCTGAAGACCTCACGCCAAACCACTCACTGGACGGTTCTTGTGTTCTTGTATGAATGAATGATTTTGTTTCCGTGTCTGGCTGCCTTTCACAGCCCTTCCCTTACTTACGCCTTACGGGATTATTCACACATTTACAATACATAATTTACAATACATTATATTTCCTGTGCCAACTTCTCTGCCAATTTGTTTCACTGAGAATAAGGTTCAAAATAAGTTTAAGGGTTAGGCATAGTTTAACCCATTTAGACCTGAGATCAGATTCTAAAAATGTCTTCTACATCCTGAAATAGCAGATCTACAAGCTCGTAGCGCGCCACTCGGTGGCACGCTATGAGCTTGTAGATCTGCTATTTTTCAATAGCTAAAGCATAACATAATGCTAACACCAAAAGGGGTTCCCGCCCAAAATGGGTTAACTGGTTGTTACGCTTACGGAATAGGGTTAGGGCACCGTTTTACTGAGGTTATAATTAAGGTTAGGAATAATGTTAGGTTTGACCGTTTTTGGGCATAGTTTACTGAGGTTATGTTTAGGAATACCAGCCTGGGCAGTAATTGGACACACTGTGTGTGTGTGTGTGTGTGTGTGTGTGTGTGTGTGTGTGTGTGTGTGTGTGTGTGTGTGTGTGTGTGTGTGTGTGTGTGTGTGTGTGTGTGTGTGTGTGTGTGTGTGTGTGTGTGTGTGTGTGTGTGCGCGCACGCGCGTTAACACCGGGCATTAACCTCACTTTGACATTGCAAAAGCAGACTGCAACACACACACACACACACACTTTCCCCTCGCTCCTCGGGCCATGATCTACGAGGCCGGCCACGACGAAGTACATTTTTTATCACTTGAGTTCTCATCGCACCACAAGGTCAAGGCCAGCAGTCGTGACCAGTGACCACACAGTCAAAGCCATTAGCGTGAGATACTACTACTACTACTACTACTACTACTACTACTACTACTACTACTACTACTACTACATACACTCAGGGGCCAATAATACACCCAGCCAGGATGTCTTGTACTGTCAGTCTTTGTACTGATTGCAAAGGTCTCGTTGCTGTTGTTGGTGGTGTATGTAGTCCCCCGTGACATGTGTGTGTGAGCCTGCCACGTGCTTTAACCCATTCTGGGCGGGAACATCTTTTGGTGTTTCAAGCATTATGTTCTACTTTAGCTATTGAAAAATATCAGATCTACAAGCTCGTAGCGCGGCACCGAGTGCCGCGCTACGAACTTGTAGGTCTGATATTTTTTGAAAAATCATGAAAATGTTGTGCAAATCTTTGAATATATATATTCTTTCAGAGCCTATGTTTTTAACTCAAATCTTTGCTTCTGCAGGGCGGGTCCCTGGAACAACATATTTTCAGATGAGAGATGAGATGAGATGAGATATAGTTTATTATCCCACAAGGGGAAATTCGTCTTGGGCAAAGTGCAGTAGTACAGGAACGTTTTTAAAACACAGACAAACAATACACAAAGCAGCATTGCACGGGGGTCGTCGGCGGCCAATTAGATATATTTTTGGGGGTCCTTGACATGAAAATGTTTGAGACCGACTGACATAGAAACATGGGGTTTTTCAGAAAACTGTCAGGATTTTAGAAGACATTTGTAGAATCGTCCTCAGGCCTTAATGGGTTAACGTTGCATGTCAGTAGGTCTCCGCGGCGCTAATGTTACCGAGACCCACTCGATGTGAGTCACATGTGCAGAAGACTGGGCTAGAAACTAGCCCGATCTAAGACGCTCACAGTGCGTCATGCGTCACGACACATGGGCATCATACAGACAGTGGCACTTTTATTCCACGATGATCAGAGCATTAGATATGCTACGGATCATAATTAGTTTTCGTTTTGAAACGCAGAGAGAGTGCGTAATTGTTTGTAAGTATGTTCATTCCACAGTGATTTCAAGCTATAATCAGCCGGCCATGTAACACACAGTGAAGAATAATTCTAGTTCTTTAAGTGCGGAGTATTGTATTTACTTGGACCAGTGCAACTGTCACAGTGTTCAAACTAGCAAAATGTTATTTATTTCTAAGTGAAGATTTTCCAATGTGTGCCACAACACAGCATGGGTAAAAAAACAACAACCTCAAAACGTATCAAGAATTTGTTTCATTTATTTCTCATACAATAAAACAGCAAGAAGAAGGGGTAGAAAATGTGACTTTGCTAGTGAGATTAAAATATTATTTGTAATGATTGAAGAACTCATGAAATAAATACCTCCAATTTAACGTCTTGGTTCCAGGAACCAATATGTAGTGGTAGGGGGTTTGTCTTTGACCCTGTGGCTATAGAGAGCTGTGGTATACGTATTACGTACATCTGTCTCTCCAAGGACACCGTCTAACTGTTGGATATAAAACCTAAGTGGGTGGTTTGTTAGACTCTAACAAACCACCCACTTAGGTTTTATATCAAAGTTTAACACGGTATTAATTAGGGTTGGGAAATTGGAGCTGGTGGTCCAATATGATTATTATTATGATGAACCTTCAGTACGTTGTTGCTGAAACCTTGTATCTCCATAGTTGACTTTTTATGGGGTTTTTTTGGTTAATTAAACCCATTAAGACCTGAGTACAGATTCTACAAATGATTTTTTTGTGGCTTTTGCCTTTATTTTATATTTTTTTGTGGAGGGACAGACAGTAGGCTGACAGGAAATGGGGAGAGAGATGGGGGGGACATGCAGTAAGGGCCGTCGGGATCGGGAGTCGAACCCGCGGCACACTGCCAGACTCGGACTACCAGCCAAGGTGCCTGGACCGCTGAGCCACGGTCCCAGGCCCAAATTACTTCTAAATAATGACAGTTTTCTGAAAAACATCTGTTTTTATGTCAGTGGTTCTCAGACTATTTCATGTCAAGGACCCCAAACATTATATGTAATTGGTTGCCGACCCCCAACTGAACATATGTTGTTCCAGGGACACCCCCCCCCCCCCAAGGCAGCAGTTGTCGTTTTCAAAGGCCTCGTTCAATGAACAGTGATGGACTTCAGTGTAACACGGTCATGCATTGAGTCTAGTCAGCACACACTTTGTCATATGACTGACTGTCTCAAGGAGTATATGGGGTGTGTGTGTGTGTGTGTGTGTGTGTGTATGTGTGTGGCTGTGTGTGTGTGTGTGTGTGTGTGCACGCGCGCTTGCATTCATTGTTATTCGCTGCAGTGTTCCAACAGGGTTCATTCCCATTCATCACTTTTGTCTTGTGGCTTTCATGTGGACACACACACACACACACACACACACACACACACACACACACACACACGCACAACACACACACACACACACACACACAGCACAAGAACTAACCCGGGAGCTTTGCAGGTCTGTACCTACTGTAATCATTTAGTTACAACCACCACCCACTGGTTGCCATTTGCCAAGTCTGCTTGTTTCCCGCCAATGTTGGCTTTTTTCCCCCCCAGAGTTGCATTTTTTTTCTCCACGTTTTTCGGGCTTGTTTTAAACATTCTGTGGCTTGTTTCGAAAATCGAACAAGCCAACATTTCTTTGATGTACACTATATACTATAAATACCCATAGGTTTGGGGGAGTGTGAATCACATTGAGTGACAGAATTGTGTGTAATAGTACAATAAATCACCAAAACATTCATAATTATAGTAGACATACACACTGCCACCACCCTTGTGTGTTCTAACCTACTTGCTGAAGACGAGAGAGAGAAAAGGTAGACAGACAGACAGACAGACAGACAGACAGACGGCTTGACAGAGAGAAGCACGGATATAGACAGACTGACAGTGACACCAACAGAGATTCAGAGAGAGCTACAGCAGAGAGAGAGAGAGAGAGAGAGAGAGACGGGCAATATATATTAGAGCATCTTAAATTGTAGGGGGCATTGAAGGCATGCAGAGAACGAAAGAAAAAGATGTGAGTATGTGAGTTAGAGAGAGAGAGAGAGAGAGAGACAGTAGGACAGGTGCAGACAGACAGACGGTGACGCAGACAATCTGAAATGAATGGACATCCAGAAAAAGAAAAGGGAACAGCGGTATAGAGAGAAAGAGCCGCAAACACAGTCAGTGACACATAAGAGCAGCAGGAGGAGGAGAGAGATGGAGATCTATGGACAGACAGACAGACAGACAGACAGACAGACAGACAGAGAGCATATAAATACATGGACACACATAACATACACTAGAACACGAGTACACCCCCCAAACACCTCACCTCACGAGAACACCTGACCTCAAACGGCTTAGTGTTCTGATGATTGATGATGATTCTAAATACGACTGACTTTTGACACTTGAAAAGTGTTATACCGGCGATTAAACATGACATGTTCTCCTGTTTATACTGTGACCCGTTTAAATGGTGTTACAAATAAGTGAACCTAAACCCTTGGCGTGTGAGAGACAGAGAGAGAGAGGGAGAGAGAGAGAGACACGCAGAGAGAGGGAGAGAGAGAGACACGCAGAGAGAGGGAGAGAGACACGCAGAGAGAGGGAGGGAGGGAGAGAGAGAGAGAGAGAGAGAGAGAGAGAGAGAGAGAGAGAGAGAGAGAGAGAGAGAGAGAGAGAGAGAGAGAGAGAGAGAGAGAGAGAGAGAGAGAGAGAGAGAGAGAGAGAGAGAGAGAGAGAGGACATGCAGAGAGAGAGAGACAGAGAGAGGGAGAGAGAGAGAGAGGGAGAGAGAGGCTAAAAGATAAGATTAGCTTGTCCTCTTTAGTCAGTGTCCAGAGTATGCTCCTCAAGGTAGGTTACATCAGGGGACAGATTTAGTTCCAGGTTTGAATTACCAAGAAGCCACATCTTTTTTTACTCTGCTTTATTTTACATTTTCATCTCATGTATCTCTGTTTAGATCCAAGTAGTTGAACCTTTAAGCTTATTGTCATATCAATAAATATAAAAGCTGCAGACGTTGCTACTTGCAATGACACTGTATATGACATCAGGCACGTGCACACATAGACAGCAAAGGGGGCTTCAGCCCCTGCCCTTTTACCCGTCTGTAAAACAACTGCCCTTTTCGTCTGTAAAACAACTGCCCTTTTACCCGTCTGTAAAACAACTGCCCTTTTACCCGTCTGTAAAACAACTGCCCTTTTACCAGTCTGTAAAACAACTGCCCTTTTCCTCTGTAAAACAACTGCCCTTTTTGTCTGTAAAACAACTGCCCTTTCCAGACCACGGATGCAGTATTTTCTATATGTGAAAGAAATGCAAATGCCTCTCCTTTCCATGCCACGCCGCCGGGAAGGCAGCGCGATGCGTTGTGAGCTTGTAGTTCTGCTATTTTCGCCCCAAAAGTGCCCTTTTGGGGAATTTCAGCCCCTGCCCCTCGAGCACTCTCTGCACGTCCCTGTATGACATGACATCCGATAAGCCATGAACTCAACTCACTGCAACAACAAATAAATACACGACTAGCCTATACAGTACGAAATGCTGCATAGATAATGATATCCCCTGGCAATTCAATCAACTAATGGACACCGAGTCAAATCAGGCAAAAATCACACTGTCAAAACTTGAAGCATATAATTTATATCATTATCATCATGACATGGTCTGTATACCAACTGGACCCTAATATTGATGAGAGTGATTCTTCTTGCATTAATAATGGACTACATGGTGAACCAAAGTGGTGTACAGTACAGTGCTGCCGCTAATATCTTGGCAGCCCTACCACAGCAATTAATCTTTTGCACAAAGGATTATTTAATTTGCAAGAGAGGTGTTTTATCATTCTGATGTGATTGATCAATCATCCCCAAAAATTAAAATAACAGTGCTTCTCAACCTGTGGGTCGCAACTGCATAACTGTACATTCCAAGTGCTTATCAGGGTGGGGGGGGGCGGTCCCCATGTTTATTTTAATTTTATTTATTTTAATTTGGGGGGGGGGGGGGGGGGGGGGGGGGGGGGGTCACAGCTTGAAAGGGTACACTGCCCCAATTAAACCCCCCGAGGAGCTACGCCCCTCACAGAGAGACATCACAATAAACAACTTAAAGATGCGTTATATAGGCTAATGTATGTTATTATAATTCGCTAATAGCAGATCTACAAGCTCACGATTAAAGGCATGCGGCATATTGTGAGCTTTAAGTTTAAGTTCCAAGTTTATTGGTCCTTTCAAATAAACACCTTATAGTTATACAATGTATTCCGTTTTTGTGTTGACCAAAAGGGAGTGTTGGCAGAAGCCTCAGCTTATAATGCCTGTCCCTCTAACATTCAAATAACTATAAGGTATGAAAATAAGGTATGAAAATGAGCTTGTAATGATTGACTATTTTCAGCGAAGCCGTTTGGTTGGTGTATTAGAATATGTATTCGTAGGAATGGGGGTCAAAAGAGCACACCAAGTAGGCTACACTACAAGTTGTAACTCTGCTCCATTTGACTAAAGAACAGAGAGTGCATGGTTGGTTTGGTTGGAGTCTTGGAGACAACGGAGTGTCTTGTCACAACAACCGCCCCGGGGAGTGTGTGTGTGTTGACGGCCAGCGACACACAGCAGCAGTCAATAATGTCATAACTCAGATTCAGCTCCCTCCAATGCCCCCATAAAGCATCATCCAAAAAACACACAAACAACGTCTATCATATCAGCCCCGCATGCACACAATCACATCCTAACACCGTTTGCATATAGTTGAATTATAATTCCACTGTTAGGTTCTTTATATAGCTTTGCCTACGTATGATTCATGATGACTATTTGATTTGATGCACCATGTTTTTTTTGTTCTTGTTTACTGTAAATCGCTCTGGATTAAGAAGAGCGTCTACTAAATGCCTATAAATTGTGAAGGGATGGATGCTGTGCGTGCAGCGACTCTCTCTTCGCGCTGCACGGAACGGGGATCTATTCGTTCATGATGACAAAAGAACCGGCGGCGATAGATGATGATGGTGATAGTCATGGAGTCACCGGCGTTACATACCTTTGTCATGTCACTGCATACATGGAGCGATGGTGGCGGTTGCGTGTTAGGCTATGCTGCGGTGCGGTGGTCCCATGCACGGACGGACGGGTCTCTCCACCATGCACCGTGCGGGGTGGGTGGGCTGCGGGGCAGAGAGAGACAGTGTCCCCCCCTCTGCTCTCTCCCCTCTTCTGTCTTCTTCCTCGCGGACCACCGACCCGACCGGCCGGTGCCTGTGTTGTGTGTGACCGTTAGAGTCAAAGAAAGCTCTATAGCGGTGGACTGGAGTGGTCCCTGAGTGAGGGGGTCCCTCTTCTCTTCTTGTGGTGGTGATGATGTGACTGATGTGATGAATGTTGTGTGGTGTTGTGTCGCAGTCAGTCAGTCAGCGAGGCGGCAGGCAGGTCACTGCTGCAAGGCAGAGGCAGTGCTGGTGACTCGATGTCGGTCGCCGCGACGCGCACAAATAATAAACGAGATTCATCTCTCTCTCTCTCGCTCTCTCTCTCTCTCTCTCTCACAGTGCGCGCGTACCTGTAGTGTGCACGTGACGTGACTGACTCGCGGCGCGGATCGTATCGTATTGACCATCAAAAGCGCACGCCATGCACGCACGCACACAACACAAACATTCATAAAAGGCTGCTATACACGCCCACAATGAAGGCAGCAGCCTACCCCCCCCCCTCCAATGCACGGCCCCACCCCCACGCCACACGACCCCGCCCCCAAGCGCACAGTCATTACACGCACGCACAATTTACAAATAACCCCGCACAGTGCGCAATACTGCGCACACACTATTTCAAAAAGAGCCGTGTGTGTGTGTGTGTGTGTGTGTGTGTGTGTGTGTGTGTGTGTGTGTGTGTGTGTGTGTGTGTGTGTGTGTGTGTGTGTGTGTGTGTGTGTGTGTGTGTGTGTGTGTGTGTGTGTGTGTGTGTGTGCGTGTGTGTACGTGTGCGTGCGTGCTAATCATTGTGTGTATTCCGTTTACATTGTGTGTATTTGTTTTGATTGTAGCCTGTATATTGTTCCACTTTTTGCTTTGGCATAAACGTATATGTTTTCACATGCCAATAAAGCCCATTTAATTGAATTGAATTGTGTGTGTGAGAGAGAGAGAGAACGCGCGCGTGTGTTTTGATTGATTGAATACTTTAAGAGTTTTGACATTGACAGTGCTGTAAAATAGCCACACTGATAGGGTGACCATGATGTCCCTCTTTGCGTGGGACAGTCCCTAATTTCCAAGACTTTTCAGGCGTCCTACAAATTGAGACCCTGTCCCACATTTTGACATTTCAGTTGTACATTTCTCTCTTTTCCTGCAAGATGTGTTTTTAAGCCTGTTAATATGAGAAATATCCCCTATAGGCTACAGTACCAATTCGGTCATATGCACCTATGACCAAATTTAGCATTAAAAAAAAAAAGTGGCACACCAGAGCGGTTTAATAACAAAACGATAGAAAAAGTGCCCTTCTGGGCACAGGTCTCCACCAGGAGGATAGGAGTGTGTGTGATGTTTGGAAAAATATTTAGGAGTAATATAAACATGTTTATTTGTTTTTTTTTTGTGTGCGTGTGTGTGTGTGTGTGTGTGTGTGTGTGTGTGTGTGTGTGTGTGTGTGTGTGTGTGTGTGTGTGTGTGTGTGTGTGTGTGTGTGTGTGTGTGTGTGTGTGTGTGTGTGTGTGTGTGTGTGACGCGACTTGGCCTGTTGTAGCGCCACCATGAGGCTGATTTGAAAACTGTCAAGTGGCATTTCTTCCTCAGCCTAGTAGTGGGAATAGGCATGCACAGTTTCACCGCAATCGGACGCTGCGTTGAGGAGTTGTGGCGATTTGTACAAAACGGGCTACTCCTGAAAACTTTAGAAGCCAATCGTAGCCAATCAGGATGGATAATTATGAGAAATCAAACAAATCACATGATCACATGACTATGGAGAGCATGTGTACCGATTTGCGTGAAATTTGGATGAAATCTGAAGGAGTAATATTAGAAAATGTGTTTTACATATGTTGGCCTCCTGGTGGCGCTATAAAGAGCAGATGTGAAAAATTCCAGGCAAAGGTTTTTCCTGGGCCTCTAGGGAGTGTGCATACATGGTTTTACACAGATGGGTGCAGTTATAGGTAAAAACACAAATCGGCCAGTTATAGCGCCACCATGAGGCTGAGTTGAAAATATTCAAGTGGCATTTCTTCCTCGGCCTAGTGGGAATGTGCGTGCAAGATTTCACGGATGTGTTCATGATTTGCAGCATTTTGTTTGAAACGGAGCACTCCTGCGAACTTTGGCAGCCAATCGTAGCCAATCAGGATGGAGTCTGAAAAATCTGAAAGACCCGTTTCGTTGAATGGCTCTAGAGAGACTGTGTACCAATTTGCGTAATGTTTGGACAAAATCTGTAGGTGTACTGTCAAAACATTTGTTTTGCACAAAGCGGCCTCCTGGTGGCGCTATAACAGGCCAATGTGAAAAGTTTGGAGCAGAGGTTCAGCTCTGGCATCCAGGGAGTGTGTGTGCAGAGTATGGCTGCGATCAAGCCAACGGTGCCAGAGATTAGCTGTTCACAGACGGACGGACGGACGGACACACGGACGGACGGACGGACGGACACACGGACGGACGGACGGAGTGCAAAACATACTCTCTCCCCATGCCTTCGCCCTGGTGGAGACAATAATTAGGCCAATAATTATGACATCAAGGCATTTAATAGCAACTTAAGTAATTAGATGCTATTCCCGTCCTGTCCCACTTGTCCCACACAAGCAATACTTCTGTCCCTCAAATGAACAGTTTGGATCTGGTCACCCATACACACTGAGCAGTCGATAGTTGAAATGATGATGATGTTGATCCACATAGAAATGTCTTGGCTCCACAGTAGAGCGTGGATTTCTGGACCCACTGAAAAACCTGCCATTCATTCATTTACAAAAATATTTATATAAATTATTTTAAGCCTATAGTATAGAATCAAGCCAGGATCAGGATATCCTGGTGAACCATGACCACAAAACGTTTGATTATGTGGAGAAAGAAAATGAAAACTGCTACACCAAAGGGTATGCCTATATTTATTAAATGTATATCATATAATGAATTATATTATTGGCTGGATTCTATAGGCTTAAAAGAATTGATATCAATGTTTCTCTATATGGGAAAAATGAATGAAGGTGTCTGTCAGCACAATCAAGCCCCATTGACACCCCTTTGGTGTCAAAAAAACCTAGGTGTACTTTTTGATCACCAAATGAGTTTTGAACCACATGTAAAAAAGGTTGTCCAAACATGTTTTTTCCATTGAGAAACATTGCCAAAATTAAGACCACAAGACCTGGAAAAACGTTAGCCTGGCTAATAAGCCAGACCGAATCAGCCGTTGGCAAAAAAATATTGCCTGCCGGCGGATTACGGTCTGGAGAGGCTCAATTGTACGCCCATTTCCTACACCAGAGAACTGGTGTGGCCAATCGGGACACGGTATGCAATATGGGCGGGCTTTGGTACAGTGACGTTCAATGCTTGAGACCTTTGACTGACAGTAGCTCTGACCAATTGCGTCAAAGAGAAAATGTTTGAACCCGCCCCCCGGGAAACAAGATCCATACACAGCATCTCCAGACTCAAATACCACACGACAGTGTGATTTGAGTCTGGCTTATTAGCCAGGCTAGAAAAACGTATCCATGCTTTTATTTCGTCCCGCCTGGACTATTGTAATTCCTTGTTTACAACATTGAGTCGCTCCTCTATACACCGCCTCCAACTTGTGCAGAATGCGGCTGCTAGACTGTTAACCAATACACAAAGAAGGTCACACATTACTCCTGTGCTTGCGGCCTTGCACTGGCTACCAATCGACTCCAGAATTCAATTTAAAATTGCATCTCTCCATGGGCTGGGCCCAATTTATTTAAGTGAACTGGTGCACCCCTAGGTAAATATGAGACACCTTAGGTCTTCAGACAAAGGTCTTCTCATTATCCCCACCACTAAGCTGCGAACCAAAGGAGATCGAGCTTACTCATTTGTTGCACCTACGCTGTGGAATGACTTACCACTCTACTTGAGAAATGCAGTGTCTGTTGACATCTTTAAGAAGCTACTAAAAACTCATTTGTACCACAAACATTTTGGTTTGCTCCAGTGATTGCTTCAATCTTTTGTTGATTTCTATGTACTGTTCTATTTTTTATCTATTTCTAGGTACTGTCTATTGCTGCTCTGTTAAAAAAGACCTTGTAAATCTTCTTGTATCTGGTGAACAGGACTGCCCTGTCACACAGTGATGTCATATCAATATTTGCGTGTGTATTAATTCCACTATCAGCTGTCGCCCACTCCAGATTGTCAATTATACCAAAAGGGAAATAAGATTAAATGGGAAAACAACACGACAACAACCTTGCCCTTAAAGATGAGGATAAACATACACTCTCACCCTATGAGATAAATGGACAACAACAGAATCCTAATCACGGAACGTGATTAAAGTCGAAAACAGGATTCATACCATCGGACGCCCATGACATGCCTGATGACATCTTACACTGATGGGACCTTTCAACCTATTGAAATGTGACAGCTGAATCCTAATCAATGACATGTTTTTCAGTATGTTTGTGCAAAATGATATGATGACATTCAGAGCACTTCTCTCTCCTCTATTTCTTTACATTTGTACACGCTCTGAATCTGAAGAAAAACTAAAGTAATCTGAGAAATACTTTAAGAGCTTGTGTCTTGTGTCAAAAAATCCTTTCAGGTTTTTTAAAATACTCTAAGTTCATCTTTTGGGTTTTGATACTTTGTGTTCTCACTTTTCCAGTGAAGTCTTATAAGGTCGAGGTATTTGGTATTTTCATAGCCTCAGCTATAAATCTAACAACCTTGTAACAACTGTTTTGAAAAGGCACATAAATAAAAATAAAATAAATTACCTTACCCTTATAACATATACACACACACACACACACACACACACACACACACACACACACACACACACACACACACACACACACACACACACACACACACACTCATTCACACATTCACAAGAGGACATGCATGCACAGGACAATTAACAGAGCATTTTCTCGGATCTTGTGGCAGACAATAGATACGTTTCAAATGATGAACCGTGGAGTGTTCGGCTCCAGTGATTTAACGAAGTCCTGCTCTAGTTGCTTCCACATCACATCCGTATTGTTCTGTAGTCTGTACCACATGGGGGTCATTTGGAAGGGGCCAGGGTCCGTCGGATGGACATGGGGTGATCTGGAAGGGGCCAGGGCCCGTCAGATGGACATGGGGGTCATTTGGAAGGGGCCAGGGCCCGTCGGATGGACATGGGGGTCATATGGAAGGGGCCAGGGCCTGTCGGATGGACATGGGGGTCATTTGGAAGGGGCCAGGGCCCGTCGGATGGACATGGGGGTGATCTGGAAGGGGCCAGGGCCCGTCGGATGGACATGGGGGTGATCTGGAAGGGGCCAGGGGCCGTTGGGGAGGAACAATAGAGCTATGGATGCTTGATTATAGGCACCACTGGGTGTCTTCATTTCATCGATCCCTGTGATGATCCGTGCGGTTTTATTCGAAGCTTGCTAAACACATCCAAGGTATTATATACAGTAATAGAAGTATATTGTTTTACTTAAAGATGGAGTGCCGTGATCTTTGTATTTTTTCCAGTTCTTCATGTGTTTATGAGGTGACAGCACTTCATTAGAGGAAGAAATAGAGTCTGCAACACTGGTAGGAAAAAAACTCAGCTCCACTGATTTATTGATTCAACGTTTCGATCACTGGGATCTTCCTGAAGAAGATCCCAGTGACCGAACTGCCATTTGTCCTGCAGCACCTGGGCTAGAGTGGAGGTGCATGCTCTATTACCTCTGTTAGCACTTCATTAGACCCCTTGGTGTGGTTGTGATGTGCAATGATGTCTTCCCTTTGTATTGAGGGTTTCTTCCTGGAGGCTGAAACGATGTGACACTACAATTGCCCATTTGCAGACCGTGGCCATGTTTCCAGCAGAGTTTGGAAGCACTTGTTTTCAGTAAAGCAAGCTGCCTCTTGCATTATGTGCTAATTCAAAACAGGTGGTACGCAGGGCAGTTGAGTGATATCTAACGAGCACTTCCAAACTCCAGCACTTAGAAAAAGAATCACCTGCAAGGACATAAAGTAGCTCCTAACATGTCTACAGTGGATTTTTATGAAACAAACACTTTGAGGATAGAAAGAGAATAATTCAAGCTTTCCGTACAGCTGCAATGTTGGTAAGTTGACGTTGTTTAATACAATCAGATAGGACTTTTCTGTTTGGATGAATGGGCTGCCAATGGAAGTTGCACCTAGGTAGCACCTTGCCATTAACTAAGATGGCCGCGGTTTGCATATGGAGAATATCATCCCCTCCCCTAACCCCCCTAACCCCCTGGCCAAAATATACACGGCTGAAGTGGTATAGTGTGTTTTGTAGTAATAATCAAAATCCGCAACGTAACTAACAAGTAACTCAAGTTTTCTAAATGATTTAGTCAGTGGATCAGTAAATGTACAATGTTTGGATCTGAGATGTAGTGGAGTAGAAGTAAAATGATTGAAAATTGGAAATACTCCAGTAAAAGTAAAAATAAATACCTAATTTTTTTTACTTAAGTAGAGTACTTGAGTAAATGTACTTAGTTACTTTCCACCACTGATCCTGCAGCTTGCTAAACACATAATGATAGCCCAACTGCCCTTCGGCTGTTTGTGGGTCAGCACTATTTCACCCCTAGCTGGCTCTCTTGCAGCGTAATTGCTGAATAGGCGATTTGTTGCTAATTAAATGTTTTATGATTGATTAGGTGTTGTTCCTCAAGACGCCCCCCCCCCCCCCCCCCCCCCCACAGGGGCAATTTTGATTAATTTGAATCGTCCTCACGTAAATTCCTAAGATATTCAAGGCAATGCACTCAATATATTCTTGTCAACAGAATTCAGCTCGATGTGGTCATCTGTCAAAAACTAATTTGGGAAAAAAATGAAGAAAAAAATACCTCTGTTGTAATTAAGTAGGCCTATACAGTCCTCTGTTGTGACCCAGAAATCTATTAAAGTGGTGGCTGGTCATACAGTCTTCTTTAACCCATTCTGGGCGGGAACCCCTTTTGGTGTTTTAAGCATTATGTTATACTTTAGCTATTGAAAAAATAGCAGATCTACAAACTCATGTCATAGCTCCGAGTGCCGCGCTATGACAGCCAGCCGACATGCATATGTGCATTGCTTTGCATTGCAATTTGCATTGAAATAAACTACTGTCGTGTGTTGATAATGTGTCTGTCTTTGACAAAAGACAGGTAGGTGGTAACCATGCAGTAACCACTCCATTTAACTATGAAAGGAATACAGAGACAATTAACAGACAATGGATAGCCCACGTAATGATCGTCGTCATGTGATGATGGGCAATTGACATGCGTTTCTGAATGAATAACAGATGCAAGTTCAGGTTTATAGCACCGCCTTGGCAGTTATAAGAACCTGCCTCCTCTGCACATGCCCTCAGTCACAATCGGGACTCGGGGATGGTAGAGTTTTGTGCATGGTGTGCACGGCACACGGCAGTCTCCTTGCATTCTAATGACTGGGAACTGCCGCTCTATCTGCGAGGTAAAGACAGGGAATACATCTGATTCAAATAAGGTGTAACAGGCTGGGGTATACATTACATACACTGGTGCTTCCTTTCTCCACCGGAGGTCCTTAAAGCGAGATGAATGTTTGGCAGCTTGTGGTGGCACACTGACCCTATAAGCCAGCATTCTGTCTATCTCAGCCTTATTGGAGGAGGTGTTGTTGATGAGAAGAGGCTCAAAGTGCACATAACAGTTCTTTAGGCCACACTAAGCCACCACGCTTTTCTTGTTGTCGTTCCGAAACGATAAATAAGGCTATTCGTATATTCACCCACCTGGCATGAACTGTTGCCATCGTATCCATGTCATCATCCTCAGGCAGAAGAATCAGCCCGAGCTGATGGCATGGACTGATAAGCCCCCCCCCCCCCCCCCCCCACACACACACACACACACACACACACACACACACACACTGGCGAATTTCCATCTTACTACTGTGTTTGCTACATAGCACTCATTGAGGTTAAGTTGACATTTAGTAGCCAATTATATTCACTAGATTTACTATTCTTTATAATAATATTGTTGATCATTATTTTTTAATGTTTTCTCTTGGTTCTCTTCTCTTATGGGAAACCGAGAAGTCAGGGTCCAATTAACAGATAACGATGCATTGTCGCAGACTCCCACTCAACTCTCTCATGTCTCCCTTTCCTCAGTACCCCTCTCTCTCTCTCTCTTCTCTCTCTCTCTCTTCTCTCTCTCTCTCTCTCTCTCTCTCTCTCTCTCTCTCTCTCTCTCTCTCTCTCTCTCTCTCTCTCTCTCTCTCTCTCTCTCTCTCTTCTTTGGTATAGTGTTAGTTCGGAATTATGGGAGGTCGGACAAACATGCTTATACGTACATGAGTGTTTCGCCACTGAATCAAAGCATAAATCATGTATACAGCAATTACCATGATGTTTTTGTTCTTGCTTACTGTAAATCGCTCTGGATCAACTCAAGTGCCTAAATTGTAAATTGTAAATCATGACAATTAAATTGTCAGCACCCCCGTTTCTGTTTGCAGAGGCAGGTGGTCAGAGCCTCCTCCACCTCCTCCACAGTCCACGCTGTCCCCTGGACGACGCGCTCCACTTCACTTCACTCTCCTCCTCGTCGTTGGGCCTGTCTGTACGTGGCGGCTAATCAGCCCAGCCACAGAGTGCTGCCTGACTCGTCAACATCCCTGAGCCTCTGACCTCTGCAGTGTCCTTCATCCAGCCGGTCCATGATGCAAGCTAACCAGCATGGCACACAGACAGAGTGCACTCTCTCTCTCTCTCTATGCCAAACGGTGTGGCATTTATTGAGACCATGCACTGCCACGGACCCCCGTAACTCTGACAAATGGAACCAAATGGACCTGTGGTGAGGGTCTCTACATGTGTGTACGTCTGTAATTCACGTATAACTCGAGAACCGTTCACCCCACCGACTTCAAATTCGACACATGCGTTCCACCACACCCCCACAGGGAGTGCAGTGCCCGGTGTCGAGTCCGTCGGAATCGCCGGTTGTCCAGAACCAGCACAGTCAAAAAAGCCTCTGCCCAGGCCCCGGACCGGACAGGGCCCAAATCCAGATCACCCCTACATCTCCATAGATATATGGAGCTGGCCTCGACCTCGCCCTTTATTAGCCAATTGATCACACCTGATCACCCCCCCCCCCCCCCCCAACGGGCACTAGCTGTTCTAGTTTAGTTTCATTTGCACACTGTCAGAGTTACAGAGCTGTATATAAGAGAGTCCATTTGCTTCATAAATATCAATCATTCTGCCCTGCAGGGAATCCCTGAAAGCCCTCTCAATAAGGACGGCCATGTCACGCGGCGCCCACTTACGGTGTGTGTGTGCGGGGACGTAGCTGACCATTAAGGTTGCCCTACTCGTAGGATATTTGTGCTGCTCTCCCTGCCGACGAGAGCGCTGCATTTCCTCATTCAGATCGGCTATTTTCGCCTTTTGCGAGGACGCACACACGGCGGCTCGTTATTACACGAGAAAAAATTGTTATTATGAGGGTCGGCGTGGCACTTTTTGGCACATTTTGTTTGCCCCCCTCGGTGTGTTGCCCTACTCGCAGTGCGTATTGTGCGTATATGTAGTGACGGCACTGTGTGTGTGCCGCTGTTGTACGACGCTGTAGGCTTTACTCTTACCTCTGCTGTGCCCTTGTTGCCACCAGCAGGTACGTGTTCTCTCTCTCTCTCTCTCTCTCTCTCTGTAATCCCTTATAGCCAAGCGGACAGACTGAATCATTAAACCTCTGCGTTGTTTGTTGTTATAACTTCAATCTGGGACAGCATCTGTGTCGTTTCACTGTAGACGTGCACATGAATACAGAATATAATGGAATGTCTTGTCATTTCACTGTAGACGAATACATGAATACAGAATATAATGGAATGTCTTGTCATTTCACTGTAGACGTGCATGAATACAGAATATAATGGAATGTCTTGTCATTTCACTGTAGACGTGCATGAATACAGAATATAATGGAATGTCTTGTCATTTCACTGTAGACGTGCATGAATACAGAATATAATGGAATGTCTTGTCATTTCACTGTAGACGTTCACATGAATACAGAATATAATGGAATGTCTTGTCGTTTCACTGTAGATGTGCATGAATACAGAATATAATGGAATGTCTTGTCATTTCACTGTAGACGTGCATGAATACAGAATATAATGGAATGTCTTGTCATTTCACTGTAGACGTGCATGAATACAGAATATAATGGAATGTCTTGTCATTTCACTGTAGACGTGCAACATGAATACAGAATATAATGGAATGTCTTGTCATTTCACTGTAGACGTGCAACATGAATACAGAATATAATGGAATGTCTTGTCATTTCACTGTAGACGTGCACATGAATACAGAATATAATGGAATGTCTTGTCATTTCACTGTAGACGTGCAACATGAATACAGAATATAATGGAATGTCTTGTCATTTCACTGTAGATGTGCACATGAATACAGAATATAATGGAATGCAGTGGCGTACACAGACATTTAGAGGGGCAGGTGCTCAAGTGAAAAAGGGCACCGGCCGGTTGCCTAACTCAATGGCTGCCAAGGATTTTCATGATGTCCTGGACTGCCAAGGACGTGTTTTTCGTGTTTTTTAACATTTTGATTTATTTTTTTTAAATGTAAAAAATAAATAAATATATATATATATATATGGTGGCGGTCTGGGACTTTTGGCGCCCCCTGGTGGCGGTGAATAATAGTGTGAGACTTATAGATTTTGGGGCATAAATAATATATTAGAAGCTTTTTGATCAAGAATTGATCAATGTCACCATGGTCCACATAAAAAAGAAAAAAAAAGGTTATTTTTTTCCCAAAACGGCACATTGCTGTCCAGAGGGCAAGGGCAGGTGGCGCTCTAGCACCCCCTAGTGTCTATCTGTGCACGCCACTGATGGAATGTCTTGGAGCTCATCTCCCAGGGTCAGCATTTAAAATAGACAGAACATACATCCTATACAATTCTAAATCCTATAGCATTAATATTGCTAAAAAAAACTAAACCCAGTGCAATTCATCCACCATGATTCAGTTCATCTGTCATGATTCAGCTCACAGGTTTCCTATATACAGTATATATGTAATATTAAAGTCTTTCAGAAAACTGTTTAACTTAGTTTAACTGTATATGGTGCAGCCTATACAGCACAACAGGTTGCATCACATCACATCCGTAATAATGCCAGAGCAAGGCCACCTGATTCCGTCGCCAAGTTACCCTATGCAAACACAATTAATTGTATTGTGCATTGTACTGTCTGTACAATGCAAAATAATAGCTTAATGCCTTCAAACAGCTATAGTTACAACATTTTAAGCCAAACAATTGGCATACAATCTCTACAATCAACATACTGCTCAGCAACGCGTTTCTACTGCACGAAGGACTCTTCCTCGGGCAGCAATATGTGGCACGTGTTGATTGATTGATTGAAGTTTTCTGAAAAACCATATGTTTCTATGTCAGTAGTTCTCAAACTTTTTCATGTCAAGGACCCCCAAAATGATATGTATTTGGCCGCGGACCCCCATCTCAAAATATGTTGTTTCAGTGACCCCTAGAAGCAAAGTTATGAGTTAAAAACGTTTGCTCTGAAAGAATATATATTCAAAGATTTGCGCCACATTTTCACGATTTTTCAAAAATAGCAGACCTACAAGCCCATAGCGCGGCACTCGGTGCCGCACTATGAGCTTGTAGATCTGCTATTTTTCAATAGCTAAGTCAATACTAAAACTGTTGCTTTGTGGACGATCCATGATTAAGCACTACACTTGTTTACAACAGGGTCCACCATGTTCAATTCATCAGAACATTTAGAGACGTACAAATATACCCTGCGGGCTCGTATAAGCCTCAGGGAGATGAACGCCCCCTGCCCTGCATAGTTCCGGGTCACCCTTGGGCAAGGTGCATCACCCGTACGCCTCCCCCATCAGGGTTACGAGCCTGCTGCCTTGTAGTGAGGCCCGGAAAGGTCAAAGGCTAAGGGACATCCCCTGACAAGAAAAGGGTGACTGAAGGAGTTGCGCCCTCAGATGCACTAAAGCAAACGACAAGATTAATGATGTCACGACTCAATAGCACCAGGGTTAAAGCCCCTGTCCCCCCCAGGCCTTCTAAGTCCACTGTGGTCCCTGCCACAAAGTATGATGAACTGGTCCGAAATCCGGATGGAAGGATCAGCTCTGATTTGGACAAAGAAGACCTGGAAAGAAGATTCATTCGTCGCATGACCCCCTGCAATATCAGCACCTTCAATGTTCGGACAATCAACCATGTCTCAAAGAAAGAAGAACTCTTCCACCATGCCCTCCAATATAACATCGATGTGATCTGTCTGCAGGAGCACCGAACCCATCATACTGAAGTTCTGATGCAGGAAAAGATTGGCGCCTACTTACTTGTAACAGCCTCAGCAGAGAAGAACACCATCAATGCTACAGTGAGGGGCGTTGGCTTTCTCCTGTCCCCCAGAGCTCAGAAAGCATGCCACAATATTAATAAGATCAATGAGCGCATTGTGGTTCTCACACTATTAGGCAACCCACAAACAACTGTCATCTGTTGCTATAGTCCCACCAATGAGGAGAGGTATACAACTGATACCGAGAACTTCTACAAAGTGCTATCAACTACTGTGGCTGCTGTTCCTGCACACAACTTGCTGATCATAGGAGGTGACTTCAATGCCCAGCTGGGCCCTGAGAAGGCCAGATTCACCTACCATAAACCCACTAACAAGAATGGCCGATTCCTGACTGACTTCATGGAACAGTGGAATCTCATTGCTGGAAACACAAGGTTTCAGAACCGCCTGAACAGACTGTGGACACATAGGTCTCCTCGCGGATACCTATCACAGCTAGACTACATCCTTGTTCGGAGGAAGTGGCAAAACACCATCAAAAACTGTCGTGCCTACACATCATTCACAAGTGTGGGCTCAGATCATAAGATAGTTTCTGGTACTTTTAAAATAAGCTACAGGCAAAGCAAACCACCAACCAAAGACCCCATGAAACAAATAGACTGGAAGAAAGTGTCATCAGTCAACACATTAAACCAGGAATTTACAATAGCAGTCCATAACAGATACTCTGCTCTTATTGACCAACTGGACGACCCAACTGACATCAGCTCAAAGTATGACAAGCTTGTAGATGCAACCCGGGAAATTGCCCTTGACAGCCTTCCCAGACAGAAGAAAAAGTCACATCTGATCTCCAACAGTGGTAAAGTGCTGGAGGCAAGAAGGGTACTGAAGAGTGTGGCCAACTCTCATAGAGCTCGTCCCACAAGGGGATCTGAACTCAGACTAGATGCTGCCAAGACTGCACTCAAAGATGCCTACACCAGAGAGCTTGAAGAACAGCTCCTAGCTAAAACCAAGGAACTGGAAAAGGCTCACATTGGACGGCGACATGGCGCAGCCTGGGAAGCTCTAAGGGAGATAACAAACAAAAAGGCCTCTCCAATTATAAAGATTAGCGGAGACACCACTCAAGAAAGACTTAACAAATGGTTTGATCACTTCAGCACTCTTCTTGGAACTCCTGACCAACAATCGGTTGACTTGAATGACCCTTTCTACAACAGAAGGGTGAGTGAAAGGTTACCCATTGATACCAACCTGTTTACCATGGAGGAACTCCAATCAGTCCTGAAGAACCTCAACAAGGAAAAAACGCCAGGACCTGATAATATTCCAGCCTTCCTATGGAAGCACGAGCTCTTCCACAATCAGCTGTTGGAATTCTGCAACGGAACACTCAAGGGTAGGAAGCCCAAAGCATTCTCCAAGTCCTGCATTATACCACTACCAAAGACCGGTGATCTACAACAACCAAACAACTACAGGGGCATCACTTTATCTGCCATTGCCTCAAAAGTCTACAACTCTCTTCTTCTGAACAGGATCACTCCACACGTTGACCCGATTCTTCGAAGGAACCAAAATGGGTTCCGGAAGAAAAGATCCACCCTTCCACAGATTCTGGCAATAAGGCGAATCATTGAGGAACTCAAGATTTCAAAGAGGAGAGGCACCATCATATTTGTAGACTTCTCAAAGGCTTTTGACAGTGTGAACAGAGCAGCCATGATGCACATCCTCCATAACTATGGAATTCCTGAGCAGATTGTTGAAGCCATTGCTATAATGTACAAAAATCCCACCAGCTTCGTTCAGAGCCACGATGGTCCAACAAAAGAATTCAAGACTACAGCTGGAATTCTCCAAGGTGACACACTTGCACCTTTCCTGTTTGTCATCGTAGTGGACTAATACTATGCTCTGCGACAATCAGTGGACAAAATCAGAGACAAAGGCCTCATGGTTGGAAGGAGATCTGGTCGTCGGAGCGAGAAATACCTGACTGACCTCGACTATGCGGATGATGTCGCCCTGACTGCAGAGCACATACAATCTGCTCAGACGCTGCTCATCTCATTTGAAGAAGCCGCTGTCAAAGTAGGACTCAAATTAAATGCCAAGAAAACGGAGTGCATGCTTATGAATGAGGACCCTACCCATCCAAGTATTACATCAATGGATGGATCACACATTAAGGAAGTCGAGGACTTTAAATATCTGGGTTCATATGTGGCTGACAGCAGAAAGG